>NW_027411976.1:0-90006 GCF_047663935.1 Musca autumnalis
AAAGTTCACCGGGCATGACTTTCCCAATACAAAAGTTCACCGGGCATGACTTTCCCAATACAAAAGTTCACCGGGCATGACTTTCCCAATACAAAAGTTCACCGGAGATGACTTTTCCCATAGAAAAGTTCACCGGAGATGACTTTCCCAATACAAAAGTTCACCGGGCATGACTTTCCCAATACAAAAGTTCACCGGGCATGACTCTCCCAATACAAAAGTTCACCGGGCATGACTTTCCCAATACAAAAGTTCACCGGGCATGACTTTCCCAATATAAAAGTTCACCGGGCATGACTTTCCCAATACAAAAGTTCACCGGGCATGACTTTCCCAATACAAACAAAAGTCACCGGGCATGACTTTCCCAATACAAAAGTTCA
Organism: Musca autumnalis; assembly: GCF_047663935.1. Classification (NCBI taxonomy): domain Eukaryota; kingdom Metazoa; phylum Arthropoda; class Insecta; order Diptera; family Muscidae; genus Musca; species Musca autumnalis. The sequence continues at coordinate 384 of NW_027411976.1, forward strand.
CCGGAGATGACTTTCCCAATAGAAAAGTTCACCGGAGATGACTTTCCCAATACAAAAGTTCACCGGAGATGACTTTCCCAATACAAAAGTTCACCGGGCATGACTTTCCCAATACAAAAGTTCACCGGGCATGACTTTCCCAATACAAAAGTTCACCGGGCATGACTTTCCCAATACAAAAGTTCACCGGGCATGACTTTCCCAATACAAAAAGTTCACCGGGATGACTTTCCCAATACAAAGTTCACCGGAGATGACTTTCCCAATACAAAAGTTCACCGGGCATGACTTTCCCAATACAAAAGTCACCGGGCATGACTTTCCCAATACAAAAGTTCACCGGGCATGACTTTCCCAATACAAAAGTTCACCGGGCATGACTTTCCCAATACAAAAGTTCACCGGAGATGACTTTCCCAATACAAAAGTTCACCGGGCATGACTTTCCCAATACAAAAGTTCACCGGGCATGACTTTCCCAATACAAAAGTTCACCGGGCATGACTTTCCCAATACAAAAGTTCACCGGGCATGACTTTCCCAATACAAAAGTTCACCGGAGATGACTTTCCCAATACAAAAGTTCACCGGGCATGACTTTCCCAATACAAAAGTTCACCGGGCATGACTTTCCCAATACAAAAGTTCACCGGAGATGACTTTCCCAATACAAAAGTTCACCGGGCATGACTTTCCCAATACAAAAGTTCACCGGGCATGACTTTCCCAATACAAAAGTTCACCGGGCATGACTTTCCCAATACAAAAGTTCACCGGGCATGACTTTCCCAATACAAAAGTTCACGGAGATGACTTTCCCAATACAAAAGTTCACCGGGCATGACTTTCCCAATACAAAAGTTCACCGGGCATGACTTTCCCAATACAAAAGTTCACCGGGCATGACTTTCCCAATACAAAAGTTCACCGGAGATGACTTTCCCAATACAAAAGTTCACTGGAGATGACTTTTCCCATAGAAAAGTTCACCGGAGATGACTTTCCCAATACAAAAGTTCACCGGGCATGACTTTCCCAATACAAAAGTTCACCGGGCATGACTTTCCCAATACGAAAGTTCACCGGGCATGAATTTCCCAATACAAAAGTTCACCGGAGATGACTTTCCCAATACAAAAGTTCACCGGAAATGACTTTTCCCATAGAAAAGTTCACCGGAGATGACTTTCCCAATACAAAAGTTCACCGGGCATGATTTTCCCAATACAAAAGTTCACCGGGCATGACTTTCCCAATACAAAAGTTCACCGGGCATAACTTTCCCAATACAAAAGTTCACCGGGCATGACTTTCCCAATACAAAAGTTCACCGGGCATGACTTTCCCAATACAAAAGTTCACCGGGCATGACTTTCCCAATACAAAAGTTCACCGGGCATGACTTTCCCAATACAAAAGTTCACCGGGCATGACTTTCCCAATACAAAAGTTCACCGGGCATGACTTTCCCAATACAAAAGTTCACCGGAGATGACTTTCCCAATACAAAAGTTCACCGGGCATGACTTTCCCAATACAAAAGTTCCCCGGAGATGACTTTCCCAATACAAAAGTTCACCGGGCATGACTTTCCCAATACAAAAGTTCACCGGGCATGACTTTTCCCATACAAAAGTTCACCGGGCATGACTTTCCCAATACAAAAGTTCACCGGGCATGACTTTCCCAATACAGAAGTTCACCGGGCATGACTTTCCCAATACAAAAGTTCACCGGGCATGACTTTCCCAATACAAAAGTTCACCGGGCATGACTTTCCCAATACAAAAGTTCACCGGGCATGACTTTCCCAATACAAAAGTTCACTGGAGATGACTTTCCCAATACAAAAGTTCACCGGGCATGACTTTCCCAAAACAAAAGTTCACCGGAGATGACTTTCCCAATACAAAAGTTCACCGGGCATGACTTTCCCAATACAAAAGTTCACCGGCATGACTTTCCCAATACAAAAGTTCACCGGGCATGACTTTCCCAATACAAAAGTTCACCGGGCATGACTTTCCCAATACAAAAGTTCACCGGGCATGACTTTCCCAATACAAAAGTTCACCGGAGATGACTTTCCCAATACAAAAGTTCACCGGGCATGACTTTCCCAATAGAAAAGTTCACCGGGCATGACTTTCCCAATACAAAAGTTCACCGGAGATGACTTTCCCAATACAAAAGTTCACCGGGCATGACTTTCTTAATACAAAAGTTCACCGGAGATGACTTTCCCAATACAAAAGTTCACCGGGCATGACTGTCCCAATACAAAAGTTCACCGGGCATGACTTTCCCAATACAAAAGTTCACCGGGCATGACTTTCCCAATACAAAAGTTCACCGGGCATGACTGTCCCAATACAAAAGTTCACCGGGCATGACTTTCCCAATACAAAAGTTCACCGGGCATGACTTTCCCAATACAAAAGTTTACCGGAGATGACTTTCCCAATACAAAAGTTCACCGGGCATGACTTTCCCAATACAAAAGTTCACCGGGCATGACTTTCCCAATACAAAAGTTCACCGGGCATGACTTTCCCAATACAAAAGTTCACCGGGCATGACTTTCCCAATACAAAAGTTCACCGGGCATGACTTTCCCAATACAAAAGTTCACCGGAGATGACTTTCCCAATACAAAAGTTCACCGGGCATGACTTTCCCAATAGAAAAGTTCACCGGGCATGACTTTCCCAATACAAAAGTTCACCGGAGATGACTTTCCCAATACAAAAGTTCACCGGAGATGACTTTCCCAATACAAAAGTTCACCGGGCATGACTTTCTTAATACAAAAGTTCACCGGGCATGACTTTCCCAATACAAAAGTTCACCGGAGATGACTTTCCCAATACAAAAGTTCACCGGAGATGACTTTCCCAATACATAAGTTCACCGGAGATGACTTTCCCAATACAAAAGTTCACTGGGCATGACTTTCCCAATACAAAAGTTCACCGGGCATGACTTTCCCAATACAAAAGTTCACCGGAGATGACTTTCCCAATACAAAAGTTCACCGGGCATGACCTTCCCAATACAAAAGTTCACCGGAGATGACTTTCCCAATACAAAAGTTCACCGGGCATGACTTTCCCAATACAAAAGTTCACCGGACATGACTTTCCCAATACAAAAGTTCACCGGGCATGACTTTCCCAATACAAAAGTTCACCGGGCATGACTTTCCCAATACAAAAGTTCACCGGAGATGACTTTCCCAATACAAAAGTTCACCGGGCATGACTTTCCCAATACAAAAGTTCACCGGGCATGACTTTCCCAATACAAAAGTTCACCGGGCATGACTTTCCCAATACAAAAGTTCACCGGGCATGACTTTCCCAATACAAAAGTTCACCGGGCATGACTTTCCCAATACACAAGTTCACCGGAGATGACTTTCCCAATACAAAAGTTCACCGGAGATGACTTTCCCAATACAAAAGTTCACCGGGCATGACTTTCCCAATACAAAAGTTCACCGGAGATGACTTTCCCAATACAAAAGTTCACCGGGCATGACTGTCCCAATACAAAAGTTCACCGGGCATGACTTTCCCAATACAAAAGTTCACCGGGCATGACTTTCCCAACACAAAAGTTCACCGGAGATGACTTTCCCAATACAAAAGTTCACCGGGCATGACTTTCCCAATACAAAAGTTCACCGGGCATGACTTTCCCAAAACAAAAGTTCACCGGGCATGACTTTCCCAATACAAAATTCACCGGGCATGACTTTCCCAATACAAAAGTTCACCGGGCATGACTTTCCCAATACAAAAGTTCACCGGAGATGACTTTTCCCATAGAAAAGTTCACCGGAGATGACTTTCCCAATACAAAAGTTCACCGGGCATGACTTTCCCAATACAAAAGTTCACCGGGCATGACTTTCCCAATACAAAATTTCACCGGAGATGACTTTCCCAATACAAAAGTTCACCGGGCATGACTTTCCCAATACAAAAGTTCACCGGGCATGACTTTCCCAATACAAAAGTTCACCGTGCATGACTTTCCCAATACAAAAGTTCACCGGGCATGACTTTCCCAATACAAAAGTTCACCGGACATGACTTTCCCAATACAAAAGTTCACCGGGCATGACTTTCCCAATACAAAAGTTCACCGGGCATGACTTTCCCAATACAAAAGTTCACCGGAGATGACTTTCCCAATACAAAAGTTCACCGGGCATGACTTTCCCAATACAAAAGTTCACCGGGCATGACTTTCCCAATACAAAAGTTCACCGGGCATGACTTTCCCAATACAAAAGTTCACCGGGCATGACTTTCCCAATACAAAAGTTCACCGGGCATGACTTTCCCAATACAAAAGTTCACCGGGCATGACTTTCCCAATACAAAAGTTCACCGGAGATGACTTTCCCAATACAAAAGTTCACCGGGCATGACTTTCCCAATAGAAAAGTTCACCGGGCATGACTTTCCCAATACAAAAGTTCACCGGAGATGACTTTCCCAATACAAAAGTTCACCGGAGATGACTTTCCCAATACAAAAGTTCACCGGGCATGACTTTCTTAATACAAAAGTTCACCGGGCATGACTTTCCCAATACAAAAGTTCACCGGAGATGACTTTCCCAATACAAAAGTTCACCGGAGATGACTTTCCCAATACATAAGTTCACCGGAGATGACTTTCCCCAATACAAAAGTTCACTGGGCATGACTTTCCCAATACAAAAGTTCACCGGGCATGACTTTCCCAATACAAAAGTTCACCGGAGATGACTTTCCCAATACAAAAGTTCACCGGGCATGACCTTCCCAATACAAAAGTTCACCGGAGATGACTTTCCCAATACAAAAGTTCACCGGGCATGACTTTCCCAATACAAAAGTTCACCGGACATGACTTTCCCAATACAAAAGTTCACCGGGCATGACTTTCCCAATACAAAAGTTCACCGGGCATGACTTTCCCAATACAAAAGTTCACCGGAGATGACTTTCCCAATACAAAAGTTCACCGGGCATGACTTTCCCAATACAAAAGTTCACCGGGCATGACTTTCCCAATACAAAAGTTCACCGGGCATGACTTTCCCAATACAAAAGTTCACCGGGCATGACTTTCCCAATACAAAAGTTCACCGGGCATGACTTTCCCAATACAAAAGTTCACCGGAGATGACTTTCCCAATACAAAAGTTCACCGGAGATGACTTTCCCAATACAAAAGTTCACCGGGCATGACTTTTCCAATACAAAAGTTCACCGGAGATGACTTTCCCAATACAAAAGTTCACCGGGCATGACTGTCCCAATACAAAAGTTCACCGGGCATGACTTTCCCAATACAAAAGTTCACCGGGCATGACTTTCCCAACACAAAAGTTCACCGGAGATGACTTTCCCAATACAAAAGTTCACCGGGCATGACTTTCCCAATACAAAAGTTCACCGGGCATGACTTTCCCAAAACAAAAGTTCACCGGGCATGACTTTCCCAATACAAAATTCACCGGGCATGACTTTCCCAATACAAAAGTTCACCGGGCATGACTTTCCCAATACAAAAGTTCACCGGAGATGACTTTTCCCATAGAAAAGTTCACCGGAGATGACTTTCCCAATACAAAAGTTCACCGGGCATGACTTTCCCAATACAAAAGTTCACCGGGCATGACTTTCCAATACAAAATTTCACCGGAGATGACTTTCCCAATACAAAAGTTCACCGGGCATGACTTTCCCAATACAAAAGTTCACCGGGCATGACTTTCCCAATACAAAAGTTCACCGTGCATGACTTTCCCAATACAAAAGTTCACCGGAGATGACTTTCCCAATACAAAAGTTCACCGGAGATGACTTTTCCCATAGAAAAGTTCACCGGAGATGAATTTCCCAATACAAAAGTTCACCGGGCATGACTTTCCCAATACAAAAGTTCACCGGGCATGACTTTCCCAATACAAAAGTTCACCGGAGATGACTTTCCCAATACAAAAGTTCACCGGGCATGACTTTCCCAATACAAAAGTTCACCGGGCATGACTTTCCCAATACAAAAGTTCACCGTGCATGACTTTCCCAATACAAAAGTTCACCGGAGATGACTTTCCCAATACAAAAGTTCACCGGAGATGACTTTCCCAATACAAAAGTTCACCGGGCATGACTTTCCCAATACAAAAGTTCACCGGGCATGACTTTCCCAATACAAAAGTTCACCGTGCATGACTTTCCCAATACAAAAGTTCACCGGAGATGACTTTCCCAATACAAAAGTTCACCGGGCATGACTTTCCCAATACAAAAGTTCACCGGGCATGATTTTCCCAATACAAAAGTTCACCGGAGATGACTTTCCCAATACACAAGTTCACCGGAGATGACTTTCCCAATACAAAAGTTCACCGGAGATGACTTTCCCAATACAAAAGTTCACCGGGCATGACTTTCCCAATACAAAAGTTCACGGGAGATGACTTTCCCAATACAAACGTTCACCGGGCACGACTTTCCCAATACAAAAGTTCACCGGCATGACTTTCCCAATACAAAGTTCACCGGGCATGACTTTCCCAATACAAAAGTTCACCGGGCATGACTTTCCCAATACAAAAGTTCACCGGAGATGACTTTCCCAATACAAAGGTTCACCGGGCATGACTTTCCCAATACAAAAGTTCACCGGAGATGACTTTCCCAATACAAAAGTTCACCGGGCATGACTTTCCCAATACAAAAGTTCACCGGGCATGACTTTCCCAATACAAAAGTTCACCGGAGATGACTTTCCCAATACAAAGGTTCACCGGGCATGACTTTCCCAATACAAAAGTTCACCGGAGATGACTTTCCCAATACAAAAGTTCACCGGGCATGACTTTCCCAATACAAAAGTTCACCGGGCATGACTTTCCCAATACAAAGGCTCACCGGAGATGACTTTCCCAATACAAAGGTTCACCGGGCATGACTTTCCCAATACAAAAGTTCACCGGAGATGACTTTCCCAATACAAAAGTTCACCGGGCATGACTTTCCCAATACAAAAGTTCACCGGAGATGACTTTTCCAATACAAAAGTTCACCGGGCATGACTTTCCCAATACAAAAGTTCACCGGGCATGACTTTCCCAATACAAAAGTTCACCGGGCATGACTTTCCCAATACAAAAGTTCACCGGAGATGACTTTCCCAATACAAAAGTTCACCGGAGATGACTTTTCCCCATAGAAAAGTTCACCGGAGATGACTTTCCCAATACAAAAGTTCACCGGGCATGACTTTCCCAATACAAAAGTTCACCGGAGATGACTTTCCCAATACAAAAGTTCACCGGGCATGACTTTCCCAATACAAAAGTTCACCGGGCATGACTTTCCCAATACAAAAGTTCACCGGGCATGACTTTCCCAATACAAAAGTTCACCGGAGATGACTTTCCCAATACAAAAGTTCACCGGGCATGACTTTCCCAATACAAAAGTTCACCGGGCATGACTTTCCCAATACAAAAGTTCACCGGGCATGACTTTCCCAATACAAAAGTTCACCGGGCATGACTTTCCCAATACAAAAGTTCACCGGGCATGACTTTCCCAATACAAAAGTTCACCGGGCACGACTTTCCCAATACAAAAGTTCACCGGGCATGACTTTCCCAATACAAAAGTTCACCGGGCATGACTTTCCCAATACAAAAGTTCACCGGGCATGACTTTCCCAATACAAAAGTTCACCGGGCATGACTTTCCCAATACAAAAGTTCACCGGGCATGACTTTCCCAATACAAAAGTTCACCGGAGATGACTTTCCCAATACAAAAGTTCACCGGACATGACTTTCCCAATACAAAAGTTCACCGGGCATGACTTTCCCAATACAAAAGTTCACCGGAGATGACTTTCCCAATACAAAGGTTCACCGGGCATGACTTTCCCAATACAAAAGTTCACCGGAGATGACTTTCCCAATACAAAAGTTCACCGGGCATGACTTTCCCAATACAAAAGTTCACCGGGCATGACTTTCCCAATACAAAAGTTCACCGGGCAAGACTTTCCCAATACAAAAGTTCACCGGGCATGACTTTCCCAATACAAAAGTTCACCGGAGATGACTTTTCCCATAGAAAAGTTCACCGGAGATGACTTTCCCAATACAAAAGTTCACCGGGCATGACTTTCCCAATACAAAAGTTCACGGGAGATGACTTTCCCAATAGAAAAGTTCACCGGGCATGACTTTCCCAATACAAAAGTTCACCGGGCATGACTTTCCCAATACAAAAGTTCACCGGGCATGACTTTCCCAATACAAAAGTTCACCGGGCACGACTTTCCCAATACAAAAGTTCACCGGGCATGACTTTCCCAATACAAAAGTTCACCGGGCATGACTTTCCCAATACAAAAGTTCACCGGGCATGACTTTCCCAATACAAAAGTTCACCGGGCATGACTTTCCCAATACAAAAGTTCACCGGGCATGACTTTCCCAATACAAAAGTTCACCGGAGATGACTTTCCCAATACAAAAGTTCACCGGACATGACTTTCCCAATACAAAAGTTCACCGGGCATGACTTTCCCAATACAAAAGTTCACCGGAGATGACTTTCCCAATACAAAGGTTCACCGGGCATGACTTTCCCAATACAAAAGTTCACCGGAGATGACTTTCCCAATACAAAAGTTCACCGGGCATGACTTTCCCAATACAAAAGTTCACCGGGCATGACTTTCCCAATACAAAAGTTCACCGGGCAAGACTTTCCCAATACAAAAGTTCACCGGGCATGACTTTCCCAATACAAAAGTTCACCGGAGATGACTTTCCCCATAGAAAAGTTCACCGGAGATGACTTTCCCAATACAAAAGTTCACCGGGCATGACTTTCCCAATACAAAAGTTCACGGGAGATGACTTTCCCAATAGAAAAGTTCACCGGGCATGACTTTCCCAATACAAAAGTTCACCGGGCATGACTTTCCCAATACAAAAGTTCACCGGGCATGACTTTCCCAATACAAAAGTTCACCGGGCATGACTTTCCCAATACAAAAGTTCACCGGAGATGACTTTCCCAATACAAAAGTTCATCGGGCATGACTTTCCCAATACAAAAGTTCACCGGAGATGACTTTCCCAATATAAAAGTTCACCGGAGATGACTTTTCCCATAGAAAAGTTCACCGGGCATGACTTTCCCAATACAAAAGTTCACCGGGCATGACTTTCCCAATACAAAAGTTCACCGGAGATGACTTTCCCAATACAAAAGTTCACCGGAGATGACTTTCCCAATACAAAAGTTCACCGGGCATGACTTTCCCAATACAAAAGTTCACCGGGCATGACTTTCCCAATACAAAAGTTCACCGGGCATGACTTTCCCAATACAAAAGTTCACCGGAGATGACTTTCCCAATACAAAAGTTCACCGGGCATGACTTTCCCAATACAAAAGTTCACCGGGCATGACTTTCCCAATACAAAAGTTCACCGGGCATGACTTTCCCAATACAAAAGTTCACCGGAGATGACTTTCCCAATACAAAAGTTCACCGGGCATGACTTTCCCAATACAAAAGTTCACCGGGCATGACTTTCCCAATACAAAAGTTCACCGGAGATGACTTTCCCAATACAAAAGTTCACCGGAGATGCTTTCCCAATACAAAAGTTCACCGGGCATGATTTTCCCAATACAAAAGTTCACCGGGCATGACTTTCCTAATACAAAAGTTCACTGGAGATGACTTTCCCAATACAAGAGTTCACCGGAGATGACTTTCCCAATACAAAAGTTCACCGGAGATGACTTTCCCAATACAAAAGTTCACCGGGCATGACTTTCCCAATACAAAAGTTCACCGGGCATGACTTTCCCAATACAAAAGTTCACCGGGCATGACTTTCCCAATACAAAAGTTCACCGGGCATGACTTTCCCAATACAAAAGTTCACCGGGCATGACTTTCCCAATACAAAAGTTCACCGGGCATGACTTTCCCAATACAAAAGTTCACCGGGCATGACTTTCCCAATACAAAAGTTCACCGGGCATGACTTTCCCAATACAAAAGTTCACCGGAGATGACTTTCCCAATACAAAAGTTCACCGGGCATGACTTTCCCAATACAAAAGTTCACCGGGCATGACTTTCCCAATACAAAAGTTCACCGGAGATGACTTTCCCAATACAAAAGTTCACCGGAGATGACTTTCCCAATACAAAAGTTCACCGGGCATGACTTTCCCAATACAAAAGTTCACCGGGCATGACTTTCCCAATACAAAAGTTCACCGGGCATGACTTTCCCAATACAAAAGTTCACCGGGCATGACTTTCCCAATACAAAAGTTCACCGGGCATGACTTTCCAAATACAAAAGTTCACCGGGCATGACTTTCCCAATACAAAAGTTCACCGGAGATGACTTTCCCAATACAAAAGTTCACCGGGCATGACTTTCCCAATACAAAAGTTCACCGGAGATGACTTTCCCAATACAAAAGTTCACCGGAGATGACTTTTCCCATAGAAAAGTTCACCGGGCATGACTTTCCCAATACAAAAGTTCACCGGGCATGACTTTCCCAATACAAAAGTTCACCGGGCATGACTTTCCCAATACAAAAGTTCACCGGGCATGACTTTCCCAATACAAAAGTTCACCGGGCATGACTTTCCCAATACAAAAGTTCACCGGTGATGACTTTCCCAATACAAAGGTTCACCGGGCATGACTTTCCCAATACAAAAGTTCACCGGAGATGACTTTCCCAATACAAAAGTTCACCGGGCATGACTTTCCCAATACAAAAGTTCACCGGGCATGACTTCCCAATACAAAAGTTCACCGGGCATGACTTTCACAATACAAAAGTTCACCGGGCATGACTTTCCCAATACAAAAGTTCACCGGAGATGACTTTTCCCATAGAAAAGTTCACCGGAGATGACTTTCCCAATACAAAAGTTCACCGGGCATGACTTTCCCAATACAAAAGTTCACCGGACATGACTTTCCCAATACAAAAGTTCACCGGGCATGACTTTCCCAATACAAAAGTTCACCGGAGATGACTTTCCCAATACAAAAGTTCACCGGGCATGACTTTCCCAATACAAAAGTTCACCGGGCATGACTTTCCCAATACAAAAGTTCACCGGGCATGACTTTCCCAATACAAAAGTTCACGGGAGATGACTTTCCCAATACAAAAGTTCACCGGGCATGACTTTCCCAATACAAAAGTTCACCGGGCATGACTTTCCCAATACAAAAGTTCACCGGGCATGACTTTCCCAATACAAAAGTTCACCGGGCATGACTTTCCCAATACAAAAGTTCACCGGGCATGACTTTCCCAATACAAAAGTTCACCGGGCATGACTTTCCCAATACAAAAGTTCACCGGGCATGACTTTTCCCAATACAAAAGTTCACCGGGCATGACTTTCCCAATACAAAAGTTCACCGGGCATGACTTTCCCAATACAAAAGTTCACCGGAGATGACTTTCCCAATACAAAAGTTCACCGGGCATGACTTTCCCAATACAAAAGTTCACCGGAGATGACTTTCCCAATATAAAAGTTCACCGGAGATGACTTTTCCCATAGAAAAGTTCACCGGGCATGACTTTCCCAATACAAAAGTTCACCGGGCATGACTTTCCCAATACAAAAGTTCACCGGGCATGACTTTCCCAATACAAAAGTTCACCGGGCATGACTTTCCCAATACAAAAGTTCACCGGGCATGACTTTCCCAATACAAAAGTTCACCGGGCATGACTTTCCCAATACAAAAGTTCACCGGGCATGACTTTCCCAATACAAAAGTTCACCGGAGATGACTTTCCCAATACAAAAGTTCACCGGAGATGACTTTCCCAATACAAAAGTTCACCGGGCATGACTTTCCCAATACAAAAGTTCACCGGGCATGACTTTCCCAATACAAAAGTTCACCGGGCATGACTTTCCCAATACAAAAGTTCACCGGGCATGACTTTCCCAATACAAAAGTTCACCGGGCATGACTTTCCCAATACAAAAGTTCACCGGGCATGACTTTCCCAATACAAAAGTTCACCGGAGATGACTTTCCCAATACAAAAGTTCACCGGGCATGACTTTCCCAATACAAAAGTTCACCGGGCATGACTTTCTCAATACAAAAGTTCACCGGGCATGACTTTCCCAATACAAAAGTTCACCGGGCATGACTTTATGACTTTCCCAATACAAAAGTTCACCGGAGATGACTTTCCCAATACAAAAGTTCACCGGGCATGACTTTCCCAATACAAAAGTTCACCGGGCATGACTTTCTCAATACAAAAGTTCACCGGGCATGACTTTCCCAATACAAAAGTTCACCGGGCATGACTTTATGGCTTTCCCAATACAAAAGTTCACCGGGCATGACTTTCCCAATACAAAAGTTCACCGGAGATGACTTTCCCAATACAAAAGTTCACCGGGCATGACTTTCCCAATACAAAAGTTCACCGGGCACGACTTTCCCAATACAAAAGTTCACCGGCATGACTTTCCCAATACAAAAGTTCACCGGGCATGACTTTCCCAATACAAAAGTTCACCGGGCATGACTTTCCCAATACAAAAGTTCACCGGAGATGACTTTCCCAATACAAAAGTTCACCGGAGATGACTTTTCCCATAGAAAAGTTCACCGGAGATGACTTTCCCAATACAAAAGTTCACCGGAGATGACTTTCCCAATACAAAAGTTCACCGGAGATGACTTTTCCCATAGAAAAGTTCACCGGAGATGACTTTCCCAATACAAAAGTTCACCGGGCATGACTTTCCCAATACAAAAGTTCACCGGAGATGACTTTCCCAATACAAAAGTTCACCGGAGATGACTTTCCCAATACAAAAGTTCACCGGGCATGACTTTCCCAATACAAAAGTTCACCGGGCATGACTTTCCCAATACAAAAGTTCACCGGGCATGACTTTCCCAATACAAAAGTTCACCGGGCATGACTTTCCCAATACAAAAGTTCACCGGGCATGACTTTCCCAATACAAAAGTTCACCGGGCATGACTTTCCCAATACAAAAGTTCACCGGAGATGACTTTCCCAATACAAAAGTTCACCGGGCATGACTTTCCCAATACAAAAGTTCACCGGGCATGACTTTCCCAAAACAAAAGTTCACCGGGCATGACTTTCCCAATACAAAAGTTCACCGGAGATGACTTTCCCAATACAAAAGTTCACCGGAGATGACTTTTTCCCATAGAAAAGTTCACCGGAGATGACTTTCCCAATACAAAAGTTCACCGGGCATGACTTTCCCAATACAAAAGTTCACCGGAGATGACTTTCCCAATACAAAAGTTCACCGGGCATGACTTTCCCAATACAAAAGTTCACCGGAGATGACTTTCCCAATACAAAAGTTCACCGGAGATGACTTTTCCCATAGAAAAGTTCACCGGAGATGACTTTCCCAATACAAAAGTTCACCGGGCATGACTTTCCCAATACAAAAGTTCACCGGGCATGACTTTCCCAATACAAAAGTTCACCGGGCATGACTTTCCCAATACAAAAGTTCACCGGGCATGACTTTCCCAATACAAAAGTTCACCGGGCATGACTTTCCCAATACAAAAGTTCACCGGGCATGACTTTCCCAATACAAAAGTTCACCGGGCATGACTTTCCCAAAACAAAAGTTCACCGGAGATGACTTTTCCCATAGAAAAGTTCACCGGAGATGACTTTCCCAATACAAAAGTTCACCGGGCATGACTTTCCCAATACAAAAGTTCACCGGGCATGACTTTCCCAATACAAAAATTCACCGGAGATGACTTTCCCAATACAAAAGTTCACCGGGCATGACTTTCCCAATACAAAAGTTCACCGGGCATGACTTTCCCAATACAAAAGTTCACCGGGCATGATTTTCCCAATACAAAAGTTCACCGGGCATGACTTTCCCAATACAAAAGTTCACCGGGCATGACTTTCCCAATACAAAAGTTCACCGGAGATGACTTTTCCCAATACAAAAGTTCACCGGGCATGACTTTCCCAATACAAAAGTTCACCGGGCATGACTTTCCCAATACAAAAGTTCACGGGAGATGACTTTCCCAATACAAAAGTTCACCGGGCATGACTTTCCCAATACAAAAGTTCACCGGAGATGACTTTCCGAATACAAAAGTTCACCGGAGATGACTTTTCCCATAGAAAAGTTCACCGGGCATGACTTTCCCAATACAAAAGTTCACCGGGCATGACTTTCCCAATACAAAAGTTCACCGGGCATGACTTTCCCAATACAAAAGTTCACCGGGCATGACTTTCCCAATACAAAAGTTCACCGGGCATGACTTTCCCAATACAAAAGTTCACCGGGCATGACTTTCCCAATACAAAAGTTCACCGGAGATGACTTTCCCAATACAAAAGTTCACCGGAGATGACTTTCCCAATACAAAAGTTCACCGGGCATGACTTTCCCAATACAAAAGTTCACGGGAGATGACTTTCCCAATACAAAAGTTCACCGGGCATGACTTTCCCAATACAAAAGTTCACCGGGCATGACTTTCCCAATACAAAAGTTCACCGGGCATGACTTTCCCAATACAAAAGTTCACCGGAGATGACTTTCCCAATACAAAAGTTCACCGGAGATGACTTTCCTAATACAAAAGTTCACCGGAGATGACTTTCCCAATACAAAAGTTCACCGGAGATGACTTTCCCAATACAAAAGTTCACCGGGCATGACTTTCCCAATACAAAAGTTCACCGGGCATGACTTTCCCAATACAAAAGATCACCGGGCATGACTTACCCAATACAAAAGTTCACCGGAGATGACTTTTCCCATAGAAAAGTTCACCGGGCATGACTTTCCCAATACAAAAGTTCACCGGGCATGACTTTCCCAATACAAAAGTTCACCGGAGATGACTTTCCCAATACAAAAGTTCACCGGGCATGACTTTCCCAATACAAAAGTTCACCGGGCATGACTTTCCCAATACAAAAGTTCACCGGAGATGACTTTCCCAATACAAAAGTTCACCGGGCATGACTTTCCCAATACAAAAGTTCACCGGAGATGACTTTCCCAATACAAAAGTTCACCGGGCATGACTTTCCCAATACAAAAGTTCACCGGAGATGACTTTCCCAATACAAAAGTTCACCGGGCATGACTTTCCCATTACAGAAGTTCACCGGAGATGACTTTTCCAATACAAAAGTTCACCGGGCATGACTTTCCCAATACAAAAGTTCACCGGGCATGACTTTCCCAATACAAAAGTTCACCGGGCACGACTTTCCCAATACAAAAGTTCACCGGGCATGACTTTCCCAATACAAAAGTTCACCGGGCATGACTTTCCCAATACAAAAGTTCACCGGGCATGACTTTCCCAATACAAAAGTTCATCGGGCATGACTTTCCCAATACAAAAGTTCACCGGGCATGACTTTCCCAATACAAAAGTTCACCGGGCATGACTTTCCCAATACAAAAGTTCACCGGAGATGACTTTCCCAATACAAAAGTTCACCGGGCATGACTTTCCCAATACAAAAGTTCACCGGGCATGACTTTCCCAATACAAAAGTTCACCGGAGATGACTTTCCCAATACAAAAGTTCACCGGAGATGACTTTCCCAATACAAAAGTTCACCGGAGATGACTTTCCCAATACAAAAGTTCACCGGAGATGACTTTCCCAATACAAAAGTTCACCGGGCATGACTTTCCCAATACAAAAGTTCACCGGGCATGACTTTCCCAATACAAAAGTTCACCGGGCATGACTTACCCAATACAAAAGTTCACCGGAGATGACTTTTCCCATAGAAAAGTTCACCGGGCATGACTTTCCCAATACAAAAGTTCACCGGGCATGACTTTCCCAATACAAAAGTTCACCGGAGATGACTTTCCCAATACAAAAGTTCACCGGGCATGACTTTCCCAATACAAAAGTTCACCGGGCATGACTTTCCCAATACAAAAGTTCACCGGAGATGACTTTCCCAATACAAAAGTTCACCGGGCATGACTTTCCCAATACAAAAGTTCACCGGGCATGACTTTCCCAATACAAAAGTTCACCGGAGATGACTTTCCCAATACAAAAGTTCACCGGGCATGATTTTCCCAATACAAAAGTTCACCGGAGATGACTTTCCCAATACAAAAGTTCACCGGGCATGACTTTCCCAATACAGAAGTTCACCGGAGATGACTTTTCCAATACAAAAGTTCACCGGGCATGACTTTCCCAATACAAAAGTTCACCGGGCATGACTTTCCCAATACAAAAGTTCACCGGGCATGACTTTCCCAATACAAAAGTTCACCGGGCACGACTTTCCCAATACAAAAGTTCACCGGGCATGACTTTCCCAATACAAAAGTTCACCGGGCATGACTTTACCAATACAAAAGTTCACCGGGCATGACTTTCCCAATACAAAAGTTCACCGGGCATGACTTTCCCAATACAAAAGTTTACCGGGCATGACTTTCCCAATACAAAAGTTCACCGGGCATGACTTTCCCAATACAAAAGTTCACCGGAGATGACTTTCCCAATACAAAGGTTCACCGGGCATGACTTTCCCAATACAAAAGTTCACCGGAGATGACTTTCCCAATACAAAAGTTCACCGGGCATGACTTTCCCAATACAAAAGTTCACCGGGCATGACTTTCCCAATACAAAAGTTCACCGGGCATGACTTTCCCAATACAAAAGTTCACCGGGCATGACTTTCCCAATACAAAAGTTCACCGGAGATGACTTTTCCCGTAGAAAAGTTCACCGGAGATGACTTTCCCAATACAAAAGTTCACCGGGCATGACTTTCCCAATACAAAAGTTCACCGGGCATGACTTTCCCAATACAAAAGTTCACCGGAGATGACTTTCCCAATACAAAAGTTCACTGGGCATGACTTTCCCAATACAAAAGTTCACCGGGCATGACTTTCCCAATACAAAAGTTCACCGGAGATGACTTTCCCAATACAAAAGTTCACCGGGCATGACTTTCCCAATACAAAAGTTCACCGGGCATGACTTTCCCAATGCAAAAGTTCACCGGAGATGACTTTCCCAATACAAAAGTTCACCGGAGATGACTTTCCCAATACAAAAGTTCACCGGAGATGACTTTCCCAATACAAAAGTTCACCGGAGATGACTTTCCCAATACAAAAGTTCACCGGGCATGACTTTCCCAATACAAAAGTTCACCGGGCATGACTTTCCCAATACAAAAGTTCACCGGGCATGACTTACCCAATACAAAAGTTCACCGGAGATGACTTTTCCCATAGAAAAGTTCACCGGGCATGACTTTCCCAATACAAAAGTTCACCGGGCATGACTTTCCCAATACAAAAGTTCACCGGAGATGACTTTCCCAATACAAAAGTTCACCGGGCATGACTTTCCCAATACAAAAGTTCACCGGGCATGACTTTCCCAATACAAAAGTTCACCGGAGATGACTTTCCCAATACAAAAGTTCACCGGGCATGACTTTCCCAATACAAAAGTTCACCGGGCATGACTTTCCCAATACAAAAGTTCACCGGAGATGACTTTCCCAATACAAAAGTTCACCGGGCATGATTTTCCCAATACAAAAGTTCACCGGAGATGACTTTCCCAATACAAAAGTTCACCGGGCATGACTTTCCCAATACAGAAGTTCACCGGAGATGACTTTTCCAATACAAAAGTACACCGGGCATGACTTTCCCAATACAAAAGTTCACCGGGCATGACTTTCCCAATACAAAAGTTCACCGGGCATGACTTTCCCAATACAAAAGTTCACCGGGCACGACTTTCCCAATACAAAAGTTCACCGGGCATGACTTTCCCAATACAAAAGTTCACCGGGCATGACTTTCCCAATACAAAAGTTCACCGGGCATGACTTTCCCAATACAAAAGTTCACCGGGCATGACTTTCCCAATACAAAAGTTCACCGGGCATGACTTTCCCAATACAAAAGTTCACCGGGCATGACTTTCCCAATACAAAAGTTCACCGGAGATGACTTTCCCAATACAAAGGTTCACCGGGCATGACTTTCCCAATACAAAAGTTCACCGGAGATGACTTTCCCAATACAAAAGTTCACCGGGCATGACTTTCCCAATACAAAAGTTCACCGGGCATGACTTTCCCAATACAAAAGTTCACCGGGCATGACTTTCCCAATACAAAAGTTCACCGGGCATGACTTTCCCAATACAAAAGTTCACCGGGCATGACTTTCCCAATACAAAAGTTCACCGGAGATGACTTTTCCCATAGAAAAGTTCACCGGAGATGACTTTCCCAATACAAAAGTTCACCGGGCATGACTTTCCCAATACAAAAGTTCACCGGAGATGACTTTCCCAAAACAAAAGTTTACCGGGCATGACTTTCCCAATACAAAAGTTCACCGGAGATGACTTTCCCAATACAAAAGTTCACCGGAGATGACTTTTCCCATAGAAAAGTTCACCGGAGATGACTTTCCCAATACAAAAGTTCACCGGGCATGACTTTCCCAATACAAAAGTTCACCGGAGATGACTTTCCCAATACAAAAGTTCACCGGAGATGACTTTTCCCATAGAAAAGTTCACCGAAGATGATTTTTCCAATACAAAAGTTCACCGGGCATGACTTTCCCAATACAAAAGTTCACCGGAGATGACTTTCCCAATACAAAAGTTTACCGGAGATGACTTTCCCAATACAAAAGTTCACCGGGCATGACTTTCCCAATACAAAAGTTCACCGGGCATGACTTTCCCAATACAAAAGTTCACCGGGCATGACTTTCCCAATACAAAAGTTCACCGGGCATGACTTTCCCAATACAAAAGTTCACCGGGCATGACTTTCCCAACACAAAAGTTCACCGGGCATGATTTTCCCAATACAAAAGTTCACCGGAGTTGACTTTCCCAATACTAAAGTTCACCGGGCATGACTTTCCCAATACAAAAGTTCACCGGGCATGACTTTCCCAATACAAAAGTTCACCGGGCATGACTTTCCCAATACAAAAGTTCACCGGAGATGACTTTCCCAATACAAAAGTTCACCGGGCATGACTTTCCCAATACAAAAGTTCACCGGGCATGACTTTCCCAATACAAAAGTTCACCGGACATGACTTTCCCAATACAAAAGTTCACCGGGCATGACTTTCCCAATACAAAAGTTCACCGGGCATGACTTTCCCAATACAAAAGTTCACCGGAGATGACTTTCCCAATACAAAAGTTCACCGGAGATGACTTTTCCCATAGAAAAGTTCACCGGAGATGACTTTCCCAATACAAAAGTTCACCGGAGATGACTTTTCCCATAGAAAAGTTCACCGGAGATGACTTTCCCAATACAAAAGTTCACCGGGCATGACTTTCCCAATACAAAAGTTCACCGGAGATGACTTTCCCAATACAAAAGTTCACCGGAGATGACTTTTCCCATAGAAAAGTTCACCGAAGATGATTTTTCCAATACAAAAGTTCACCGGGCATGACTTTCCCAATACAAAAGTTCACCGGAGATGACTTTCCCAATACAAAGGTTTACCGGAGATGACTTTCCCAATACAAAAGTTCACCGGGCATGACTTTCCCAATACAAAAGTTCACCGGGCATGACTTTCCCAATACAAAAGTTCACCGGGCATGACTTTCCCAATACAAAAGTTCACCGGGCATGACTTTCCCAATACAAAAGTTCACCGGGCATGACTTTCCCAACACAAAAGTTCACCGGGCATGACTTTCCCAATACAAAAGTTCACCGGAGTTGACTTTCCCAATACAAAAGTTCACCGGGCATGACTTTCCCAATACAAAAGTTCACCGGAGATGACTTTCCCAATACAAAAGTTCACCGGAGATGACTTTTCCCATAGAAAAGTTCACCGGAGATGACTTTCCCAATACAAAAGTTCACCGGGCATGACTTTCCCAATACAAAAGTTCACCGGGCATGACTTTCCCAATACAAAAGTTCACCGGGCATGACTTTCCCAATACAAAAGTTCACCGGAGATGACTATTCCCATAGAAAAGTTCACCGGAGATGACTTTCCCAATACAAAAGTTCACCGGGCATGATTTTCCCAATACAAAAGTTCACCGGGCATGACTTTCCCAATACAAAAGTTCACCGGGCATGACTTTCCCAATACAAAAGTTCACCGGAGTTGACTTTCCCAATACAAAAGTTCACCGGGCATGACTTTCCCAATACAAAAGTTCACCGGGCATGACTTTCCCAATACAAAAGTTCACCGGGCATGACTTTCCCAATACAAAAGTTCACCGGAGATGACTTTCCCAATACAAAAGTTCACCGGGCATGACTTTCCCAATACAAAAGTTCACCGGGCATGACTTTCCCAATACAAAAGTTCACCGGGCATGACTTTCCCAATACAAAAGTTCATTGGGCATGACTTTCCCAATACAAAAGTTCACCGGGCATTACTTTCCCAATACAAAAGTTCACCGGGCATGGCTTTTCCCAATACAAAAGTTCACCGGGCATGACTTTCCCAATACAAAAGTTCACCGGAGATGACTTTCCCAATACAAAAGTTCACCGGAGATGACTTTTCCCATAGAAAAGTTCACCGGAGATGACTTTCCCAATACAAAAGTTCACCGGGCATGACTTTCCCAATACAAAAGTTCACCGGAGATGACTTTCCCAATACAAAAGTTCACCGGGCATGACTTTCCCAATACAAAAGTTCACCGGGCATGACTTTCCACATACAAAAGTTCACCGGGCATGACTTTCCCAATACAAAAGTTCACCGGGCATGACTTTCCCAATACAAAAGTTCACCGGGCATGACTTTCCCAATACAAAAGTTCACCGGGCATGACTTTCCCAATACAAAAGTTCACTGGGCATGACTTTCCCAATACAAAAGTTCACCGGAGATGACTTTCCCAATACAAAAGTTCACCGGAGATGACTTTTCCCATAGAAAAGTTCACCGGAGATGACTTTCCCCAATACAAAAGTTCACCGGGCATGACTTTCCCAATACAAAAGTTCACCGGAGATGACTTTCCCAATACAAAAGTTCACCGGGCTTGACTTTCCCAATACAAAAGTTCACCGGAGATGACTTTCCCAATACAAAAGTTCATCGGGCATGAATTTCCCAATACAAAAGTTCACCGGGCATGACTTTCCCAATACAAAAGTTCACCGGAGATGACTTTCCCAATACAAAAGTTCACCGGGCATGACTTTCCCAATACAAAAGTTCACCGGGCATGACTTTCCCAATACAAAAGTTCACCGGGCATGACTTTCCCAATACAAAAGTTCACCGGGCATGACTTTCCCAATACAAAAGTTCACCGGAGATGACTTTCCCAATACAAAAGTTCACCAGGCATGACTTTCCCAATACAAAAGTTCACCGGGCATGACTTTCCCAATACAAAAGTTCACCGGGCATGACTTTCCCAATACAAAAGTTCACCGGAGATGACTTTCCCAATACAAAAGTTCACCGGGCATGACTTTCCCAATACAAAAGTTCACCGGGCATGACTCTCTTCAATACAAAAGTTCACCGGGCATGACTTTCCCAATACAAAAGTTCACCGGGCATGACTTTCCCAATACAAAAGTTCACCGGGCATGACTTTCCCAATACAAAAGTTCACCGGAGATGACTTTCCCAATACAAAAGTTCACCGGGCATGACTTTCGCAATACAAAAGTTCACCGGGCATGACTTTCCCAATACAAAAGTTCACCGGGCATGACTTTCCCAATACAAAAGTTCACCGGGCATGACTTTCCCAATACAAAAGTTCACCGGGCATGACTTTCCCAATACAAAAGTTCACCGGAGATGACTTTCCCAATACAAAAGTTCACCGGGCATGACTTTCCCAATACAAAAGTTCACCGGGCATGACTTTCCCAATACAAAAGTTCACCGGAGATGACTTTCCCAATACAAAAGTTCACCGGAGATGACTTTCCCAATACAAAAGTTCACCGGGCATGACTTTCCCAATACAAAAGTTCACCGGGCATGACTTTCCCAATACAAAAGTTCACCGGAGATGACTTTCCCAATACAAAAGTTCACCGGGCATGACTTTCCCAATACAAAAGTTCACCGGGCATGACTTTCCCAATACAAAAGTTCACCGGGCATGACTTTCCCAATACAAAAGTTCACCGGGCATGACTTTCCCAATACAAAAGTTCACCGGGCATGACTTTCCCAATACAAAAGTTCACCGGGCATGACTTTCCCAATACAAAAGTTCACCGAGCATAACTTTCCCAATACAAAAGTTCACCGGAGATGACTTTCCCAATACAAAAGTTCACCGGAGATGACTTTCCCAATACAAAAGTTCACCGGAGATGATTTTCCCAATACAAAAGTTCACCGGAGATGACTTTCCCAATACAAAAGTTCACCGGGCATGACTTTCCCAATACAAAAGTTCACCGGGCATGACTTTCCCAATACAAAAGTTCACCGGGCATGACTTTCCCAATACAAAAGTTCACCGGAGATGACTTTCCCAATACAAAAGTTCACCGGGCATGACTTTCCCAATACAAAAGTTCACCGGGCATGACTTTCCCAATACAAAAGTTCACCGGAGATGACTTTCCCAATACAAAAGTTCACCGGGCATGACTTTCCCAATACAAAAGTTCACCGGGCATGACTTTCCCAATACAAAAGTTCACCGGGCATGACTTTCCCAATACAAAAGTTCACCGGGCATGACTTTCCCAATACTAAAGTTCACCGGAGATGACTTTCCCAATACAAAAGTTCACCGGAGATGACTTTTCCCATAGAAAAGTTCACCGGAGATGACTTTCCCAATACAAAAGTTCACCGGGCATGACTTTCCCAATACAAAAGTTCACCGGAGATGACTTTCCCAATACAAAAGTTCACCGGGCATGACTTTCCCAATACAAAAGTTCACCGGAGATGACTTTCCCAATACAAAAGTTCACCGGAGATGACTTTTCCCATAGAAAAGTTCACCGGAGATGACTTTCCCAATACAAAAGTTCACCGGGCATGACTTTCCCAATACAAAAGTTCACCGGAGATGACTTTCCCAATACAAAAGTTCACCGGAGATGACTTTTCCCATAGAAAAGTTCACCGGGCATGACTTTCCCAATACAAAAGTTCACCGGGCATGACTTTCCCAATACAAAAGTTCACCGGAGATGACTTTCCCAATACAAAAGTTCACCGGGCATGACTTTCCCAATACAAAAGTTCACCGGAGATGACTTTCCCAATACAAAAGTTCACCGGGCATGACTTTCCCAATACAAAAGTTCACCGGGCATGACTTTCCCAATACAAAAGTTCACCGGAGATGACTTTCCCAATACAAAAGTTCACCGGGCATGACTTTCCCAATACAAAAGTTCACCGGGCATGACTTTCCCAATACAAAAGTTCACCGGGCATGACTTTCCCAATACAAAAGTTCACCGGAGATGACTTTCCCAATACAAAAGTTCACCGGAGATGACTTTTCCCATAGAAAAGTTCACCGGAGATGACTTTCCCAATACAAAAGTTCACCGGGCATGACTTTCCCAATACAAAAGTTCACCGGGCATGACTTTCCCAATACAAAAGTTCACCGGGCATGACTTTCCCAATACAAAAGTTCACCGGAGATGACTTTCCCAATACAAAAGTTCACCGGGCATGACTTTCCCAATACAAAAGTTCACCGGGCATGACTTTCCCAATACAAAAGTTCACCGGGCATGACTTTCCCAATACAAAAGTTCACCGGGCATGACTTTCCCAATACAAAAGTTCACCGCGCATGACTTTCCCAATACAAAAGTTCACCGGAGATGACTTTCCCAATACAAAAGTTCACCGGGCATGACTTTCCCAATACAAAAGTTCACCGGAGATGACTTTCCCAATACAAAAGTTCACCGGAGATGACTTTTCCCATAGAAAAGTTCACCGGAGATGACTTTCCCAATACAAAAGTTCACCGGGCATGACTTTCCCAATACAAAAGTTCACCGGAGATGACTTTCCCAATACAAAAGTTCACCGGGCATGACTTTCCCAATACAAAAGTTCACCGGGCATGACTTTCCCAATACAAAAGTTCACCGGAGATGACTTTCCCAATACAAAAGTTCACCGGAGATGACTTTCCCAATACAAAAGTTCACCGGGCATGACTTTCCCAATACAAAAGTTCACCGGGCATGACTTTCCCAATACAAAAGTTCACCGGAGATGACTTTCCCAATACAAAAGTTCACCGGAGATGACTTTCCCAATACAAAAGTTCACCGGGCATGACTTTCCCAATACAAAAGTTTACCGGGCATTACTTTCCCAATGCAAAAGTTCACCGGGCATGACTTTCCCAATACAAAAGTTCACCGGTCATGACTTTCCCAATACAAAAGTTCACCGGAGATGACTTTCCCAATAAAAAAGTTCACCGGAGATGACTTTCCCAATACAAAAGTTCACCGGGCATGACTTTCCCAATACAAAAGTTCACCGGAGATGACTTTCCCAATACAAAAGTTCACCGGGCATGACTTTCCCAATACAAAAGTTCACCGGGCATGACTTTCCCAATACAAAAGTTCACCGGGCATGACTTTCCCAATACAAAAGTTCACCGGGCATGACTTTCCCAATACAAAAGTTCACCGGAGATGACTTTCCCAATACAAAAGTTCACCGGGCATGACTTTCCCAATACAAAAGTTCACCGGGCATGACTTTCCCAATACAAAAGTTCACCGGAGATGACTTTCCCAATACAAAAGTTCACCGGGCATGACTTTCCCAATACAAAAGTTCTCCGGGCATGACTTTCCCAATACAAAAGTTCACCGGAGATGACTTTCCCAATACAAAAGTTCACCGGAGATGACTTTCCCAATACAAAAGTTCACCGGGCATGACTTTCCCAATACAAAAGTTCACCGGAGATGACTTTCCCAATACAAAAGTTCACCGGGCATGACTTTCCCAATACAAAAGTTCACCGGGCATGACTTTCCCAATACAAAAGTTCACCGGAGATGACTTTCCCAATACAAAAGTTCACCGGAGATGACTTTCCCAATACAAAAGTTCACCGGGCATGACTTTCCCAATACAAAAGTTCACCGGAGATGACTTTCCCAATACAAAAGTTCACCGGGCATGACTTTCCCAATACAAAAGTTCACCGGGCATGACTTTCCCAATACAAAAGTTCACCGGAGATGACTTTCCCAATACAAAAGTTCACCGGAGATGACTTTCCCAATACAAAAGTTCACCGGAGATGACTTTCCCAATACAAAAGTTCACCGGAGATGACTTTCCCAATACAAAAGTTCACCGGAGATGACTTTTCCCATACAAAAGTTCACCGGAGATGACTTTCCCAATACAAAAGTTCACCGGGCATGACTTTCCCAATACAAAAGTTCACCGGAGATGACTTTCCCAATACAAAAGTTCACCGGGCATGACTTTCCCAATACAAAAGTTCACCGGGCATGACTTTCCCAATACAAAAGTTCACCGGAGATGACTTTCCCAATACAAAAGTTCACCGGAGATGACTTTCCCAATACAAAAGTTCACCGGGCATGACTTTCCCAATACAAAAGTTCACCGGGCATGACTTTCCCAATACAAAAGTTCACCGGAGATGACTTTCCCAATACAAAAGTTCACCGGAGATGACTTTCCCAATACAAAAGTTCACCGGGCATGACTTTCCCAATACAAAAGTTCACCGGGCATGACTTTCCCAATACAAAAGTTCACCGGAGATGACTTTCCAATACAAAAGTTCACCGGGCATTACTCTCCCAATACAAAAGTTCACCGGGCATGACTTTCCCAATACAAAAGTTCACCGGGCATGACTTTCCCAATACAAAAGTTCACCGGGCATGACTTTCCCAATACAAAGGTTCACCGGAGATG
The DNA here is from genome assembly GCF_047663935.1 of Musca autumnalis. NCBI lineage: Eukaryota > Metazoa > Arthropoda > Insecta > Diptera > Muscidae > Musca > Musca autumnalis. Next base: position 26,475 of record NW_027411976.1, read on the forward strand.
ACTTTCCCAATACAAAAGTTCACCGGAGATGACTTTCCCAATACAAAAGTTCACCGGGCATGACTTTCCCAATACAAAAGTTCACCGGAGATGACTTTCGCAATACAAAAGTTCACCGGGCATGACTTTCCCAATACAAAAGTTCACCGGGCATGACTTTCCCAATACAAAAGTTCACCGGAGATGACTTTCCCAATACAAAAGTTCACCGGACATGACTTTCCCAATACAAAAGTTCACCGGGCATGACTTTCCCAATACAAAAGTTCACCGGAGATGACTTTCCCAATACAAAAGTTCACCGGGCATGACTTTCCCAACACAAAAGTTCACCGGGCATGACTTTCCCAATACAAAAGTTCACCGGAGATGACTTTCCCAATACAAAAGTTCACCGGAGATGACTTTCCCAATATAAAAGTTCACCGGGCATGACTTTCCCAATACAAAAGTTCACCGGAGATGACTTTCCCAATACAAAAGTTCACCGGGCATGACTTTCCCAATACAAAAGTTCACCGGGCATGACTTTCCCAATACAAAAGTTCACCGGAGATGACTTTCCCAATACAAAAGTTCACCGGAGATGACTTTCCCAATACAAAAGTTCACCGGGCATGACTTTCCCAATACAAAAGTTCACCGGGCATGACTTTCCCAATACAAAAGTTTACCGGGCATGACTTTCCCAATACAAAAGTTCACCGGGCATGACTTTCCCAATACAAAAGTTCACCGGAGATGACTTTCCCAATACAAAAGTTCACCGGACATGACTTTCCCAATACAAAAGTTCACCGGGCATGACTTTCCCAATACAAAAGTTCACCGGAGATGACTTTCCCAATACAAAAGTTCACCGGGCATGACTTTCCCAATACAAAAGTTCACCGGGCATGACTTTCCCAATACAAAAGTTCACCGGAGATGACTTTCCCAATACAAAAGTTCACCGGAGATGACTTTCCCAATATAAAAGTTCACCGGGCATGACTTTCCCAATACAAAAGTTCACCGGAGATGACTTTCCCAATACAAAAGTTCACCGGGCATGACTTTCCCAATACAAAAGTTCACCGGGCATGACTTTCCCAATACAAAAGTTCACCGGAGATGACTTTCCCAATACAAAAGTTCACCGGAGATGACTTTCCCAATACAAAAGTTCACCGGGCATGACTTTCCCAATACAAAAGTTCACCGGGCATGACTTTCCCAATACAAAAGTTCACCGGAGATGACTTTCCCAATACAAAAGTTCACCGGGCATGACTTTCCCAATACAAAAGTTCACCGGGCATGACTTTCCCAATACAAAAGTTCACCGGAGATGACTTTCCCAATACAAAAGTTCACCGTGCATGACTTTCCCAATACAAAAGTTCACCGGGCATGACTTTCCCAATACAAAAGCTCACCGGAGATGACTTTCCCAATACAAAAGTTCACCGGAGATGACTTTCCCAATACAAAAGTTCACCGGAGATGACTTTCCCAATACAAAAGTTCACCGGAGATGACTTTTCCCATACAAAAGTTCAGCGGAGATGACTTTCCCAATACAAAAGTTCACCGGGCATGACTTTCCCAATACAAAAGTTCACCGGGCATGACTTTCCCTTTACAAAAGTTCACCGGGCATGACTTTCCCAATACAAAAGTTCACCGGGCATGACTCTCCCAATACAAAAGTTCACCGGAGATGACTTTCCCAATACAAAAGTTCACCGGAGATGACTTTCCCAATACAAAAGTTCACCGGGCATGACTTTCCCAATACAAAAGTTCACCGGAGATGACTTTCCCAATACAAAAGTTCACCGGAGATGACTTTTCCCATAGAAAAGTTCACCGGAGATGACTTTCCCAATACAAAAGTTCACCGGGCATGACTTTCCCAATACAAAAGTTCACCGGGCATGACTTTGCCAATACAAAAGTTCACCGGGCATGACTTTCCCAATACAAAAGTTCACCGGAGATGACTTTCCCAATACAAAAGTTCACCGGGCATGACTTTCCCAATACAAAAGTTCACCGGAGATGACTTTCCCAATACAAAAGTTCACCGGAGATGACTTTCCCAATACAAAAGTTCACCGGGCATGACTTTCCCAATACAAAAGTTCCCCGTAGATGACTTTCCCCATACAAAAGTTCACCCGGCATTACTTTCCCAATACAAAAGTTCACCGGGCATGACTTTTCCAATACAAAAGTTCGCCGGAGATGACTTTCCCAATACAAAAGTTCACCGGGCATGACTTTCGCAATACAAAAGTTCACCGGGCATGACTTTCCCAATACAAAAGTTCACCGGGCATGACTTTCCCAATACAAAAGTTCACCGGGCATGACTTTCCCAATACAAAAGTTCACCGGGCATGACTTTCCCAATACAAAAGTTCACCGGGCATGACTTTCCCAATACAAAAGTTCACCGGAGATGACTTTCCCAATACAAAAGTTCACCGGAGATGACTTTCCCAATACAAAAGTTCACCGGGCATGACTTTCCCAATACAAAAGTTCACCGGGCATGACTTTCCCAATACAAAAGTTCACCGGGCATGACTTTCCCAATACAAAAGTTCACCCGGCATTACTTTCCCAATACAAAAGTTCACCGGGCATGACTTTCCCAATACAAAAGTTCACCGGAGATGACTTTCCCAATACAAAAGTTCACCGGGCATGACTTTTCCAATACAAAAGTTCGCCGGAGATGACTTTCCCAATACAAAAGTTCACCGGAGATGACTTTCCCAATACAAAAGTTCGCCGGAGATGACTTTCCCAATACAAAAGTTCACCGGGCATGACTTTCGCAATACAAAAGTTCACCGGAGATGACTTTCCCAATACAAAAGTTCACCGGAGATGACTTTCCCAATACAAAAGTTCACCGGGCATGACTTTCCCAATACAAAAGTTCACCGGGCATGACTTTCCCAATACAAAAGTTCACCGGGCATGACTTTCCCAATACAAAAGTTCACCGGGCATGACTTTCCCAATACAAAAGTTCACCGGAGATGACTTTCCCAATACAAAAGTTCACCGGGCATGATTTTCCCAATACAAAAGTTCACCGGAGATGACTTTCCCAATACAAAAGTTCACCGGAGATGACTTTCCCAATACAAAAGTTCACCGGGCATGACTTTCCCAATACAAAAGTTCACCGGGCATGACTTTCCCAATACAAAAGTTCACCGGAGATGACTTTCCCAATACAAAAGTTCACCGGGCATGACTTTCCCAATACAAAAGTTCACCGGGCATGACTTTCCCAATACAAAAGCTCACCGGAGATGACTTTCCCAAAACAAAAGTTCACCGGAGATGACTTTCCCAATACAAAAGTTCACCGGAGATGACTTTCCCAATACAAAAGTTCACCGGAGATGACTTTCCCAATACAAAAGTTCACCGGAGATGACTTTTCCCATACAAAAGTTCAGCGGAGATGACTTTCCCAATACAAAAGTTCACCGGGCATGACTTTCCCAATACAAAAGTTCACCGGGCATGACTTTCCCAATACAAAAGTTCACCGGGCATGACTTTCCCAATACAAAAGTTCACCGGGCATGACTTTCCCAATACAGAAGTTCACCGGAGATGACTTTCCCAATACAAAAGTTCACCGGGCATGACTTTTCCAATACAAAAGTTCACCGGGCATGACTTTCCCAATACAAAAGTTCACCGGGCATGACTTTCCCAATACAAAAGTTCACCGGAGATGACTTTCCCAATACAAAAGTTCACCGGGCATGACTTTCCCAATACAAAAGTTCACCGGAGATGACTTTCCCAATACAAAAGTTCACCGGGCATGACTTTCCCAATACAAAAGTTCACCGGAGATGACTTTCCCCATACAAAAGTTCACCGGGCATGACTTTCCCAATACAAAAGTTCACCGGGCATGACTTTCCCAATACAAAAGTTCACCGGAGATGACTTTTCCCAATACAAAAGTTCACCGGGCATGACTTTCCCAATACAAAAGTTCACCGGGCATGACTTTCCCAATACAAAAGTTCACCGGAGATGACTTTCCCAGTACAAAAGTTCACCGGGCATGACTTTCCCAATACAAAAGTTCACCGGGCATGACTTTCCCAATACAAAAGTTCACCGGGCATGACTTTCCCAATACAAAAGTTCACCGGTCATGACTTTCCCAATACAAAAGTTCACCGGGCATGACTTTCCCAATACAAAAGTTCACCGGGCATGACTTTCCCAATACAAAAGTTCACCGGGCATGACTTTCCCAATACAAAAGTTCACCGGGCATGACTTTCCCAATACAAAAGTTCACCGGGCATGACTTTCCCAATACAAAAGTTCACCGGAGATGACTTTCCCAATACAAAAGTTCACCGGAGGTGACTTTTCCCATAGAAAAGTTCACCGGAGATGACTTTCCCAATACAAAAGTTCACCGGGCATGACTTTCCCAATACAAAAGTTCACCGGAGATGACTTTCCCAATACAAAAGTTCACCGGGCATGACTTTCCCAATACAAAAGTTCACCGGAGATGACTTTCCCAATACAAAAGTTCACCGGGCATGAATTTCCCAATACAAAAGTTCACCGGGCATGACTTTCCCAATACAAAAGTTCACCGGAGATGACTTTCCCAATACAAAAGTTCACCGGGCATGACTTTCCCAATACAAAAGTTCACCGGGCATGACTTTCCCAATACAAAAGTTCACCGGGCATGACTTTCCCAATACAAAAGTTCACCGGGCATAACTTTCCCAATACAAAAGTTCACCGGAGATGACTTTCCCAATACAAAAGTTCACCGGGCATGACTTTCCCAATACAAAAGTTCACCGGGCATGACTTTCCCAATACAAAAGTTCACCGGGCATGACTTTCCCAATACAAAAGTTCACCGGGCATGACTTTCCCAATACAAAAGTTCACCGGGCATGACTTTCCCAATACAAAAGTTCACCGGAGATGACTTTCCCAATACAAAAGTTCACCGGGCATGACTTTCCCAATACAAAAGTTCACCGGGCATGACTTTCCCAATACAAAAGTTCACCGGGCATGACTTTCCCAATACAAAAGTTCACCGGGCATGACTTTCCTAATACAAAAGTTCACCGGGCATGACTTTCCCAATACAAAAGTTCACCGGGCATGACTTTCCCAATACAAAAGTTCACCGGAGATGACTTTCCCAATACAAAAGTTCACCGGGCATGACTTTCCCAATACAAAAGTTCACCGGGCATGACTTTCCCAATACAAAAGTTCACCGGAGATGACTTTCCCAATACAAAAGTTCACCGGAGATGACTTTCCCAATACAAAAGTTCACCGGGCATGTCTTTCCAAATACAAAAGTTCACCGGGCATGACTTTCCCAATACAAAAGTTCACCGGAGATGACTTTCCCAATACAAAAGTTCACCGGGCATGACATTCCCAATACAAAAGTTCACCGGGCATGACTTTCCCAATACAAAAGTTCACCGGGCATGACTTTCCCAATACAAAAGTTCACCGGGGATGACTTTCCCAATACAAAAGTTCACCAGGCATGACTTTCCCAATACAAAAGTTCACCGGGCATGACTTTCCCAATACAAAAGTTCACCGGGCATGACTTTCCCAATACAAAAGTTCACCGGAGATGACTTTCCCAATACAGAAGTTCACCGGAGATGACTTTCCCAATACAAAAGTTCACCGGAGATGACTTTCCCAATACAAAAGTTCACCGGAGATGACTTTCCCAATACAAAAGTTCACCGGGCATGACTTTCCCAATACAAAAGTTCACCGGGCATGACTTTCCCAATACAAAAGTTCACCGGGCATGACTTTCCCAATACAAAAGTTCACCGGAGATGACTTTCCCAATACAAAAGTTCACCGGGCATGACTTTCCCAATACAAAAGTTCACCGTGCATGACTTTCCCAATACAAAAGTTCACCGGAGATGACTTTCCCAATACAAAAGTTCACCGGGCATGACTTTCCCAATACAAAAGTTCACCGGGCATGACTTTCCCAATACAAAAGTTCACCGGGCATGACTTTCCCAATACAAAAGTTCACCGGGCATGACTTTCCCAATACAAAAGTTCACCGGGCATGACTTTCCCAATACAAAAGTTCACCGGAGATGACTTTCCCAATACAAATGTTCACCGGAGATGACTTTTCCCATAGAAAAGTTCACCGGAGATGACTTTCCCAATACAAAAGTTCACCGGGCATGACTTTCCCAATACAAAAGTTCACCGGAGATGACTTTCCAATACAAAAGTTCACCGGGCATGACTTTCCCAATACAAAAGTTCACCGGAGATGACTTTCCCAATACAAAAGTTCACCGGAGATGACTTTTCCCATAGATAAGTTCACCGGAGATGACTTTCCCAATACAAAAGTTCACCGGGCATGACTTTCCCAATACAAAAGTTCACCGGAGATGACTTTCCCAATACAAAAGTTCACCGGAGATGACTTTTCCCATAGAAAAGTTCACCGGGCATGACTTTCCCAATACAAAAGTTCACCGGGCATGACTTTCCCAATACAAAAGTTCACCGGAGATGACTTTCCCAATACAAAAGTTCACCGGGCATGACTTTCCCAATACAAAAGTTCACCGGGAGATGACTTTCCCAATACAAAAGTTCACCGGGCATGACTTTCCCAATACAAAAGTTCACCGGGCATGACTTTCCCAATACAAAAGTTCACCGGAGATGACTTTCCCAATACAAAAGTTCACCGGGCATGACTTTCCAATACAAAAGTTCACCGGGCATGACTTTTCCAATACAAAAGTTCATCGGGCATGACTTTCCCAATACAAAAGTTCACCGGAGATGACTTTCCCAATACAAAAGTTCACCGGAGATGACTTTTCCCATAGAAAAGTTCACCGGAGATGACTTTCCCAATACAAAAGTTCACCGGGCATGACTTTCCCAATACAAAAGTTCACCGGGCATGACTTTCCCAATACAAAAGTTCACCGGGCATGACTTTCCCAATACAAAAGTTCACCGGAGATGACTTTCCCAATACAAAAGTTCACCGGGCATGACTTTCCCAATACAAAAGTTCACCGGGCATGACTTTCCCAATACAAAAGTTCACCGGGCATGACTTTCCCAATACAAAAGTTCACCGGGCATGACTTTCCCAATACAAAAGTTCACCGGGCATGACTTTCCCAATACAAAAGTTCACCGGGCATGACTTTCCCAATACAAAAGTTCACCGGAGATGACTTTCCAAATACAAAAGTTCACCGGAGATGACTTTTCCCATAGAAAAGTTCACACCGGGCATGACTTTCCCAATACAAAAGTTCACCGGGCATGACTTTCCCAATACAAAAGTTCACCGGAGATGACTTTCCCAATACAAAAGTTCACCGGGCATGACTTTCCCAATACAAAAGTTCACCGGGCATGACTTTCCCAATACAAAAGTTCACCGGAGATGACTTTCCCAATACAAAAGTTCACCGGGCATGACTTTCCCAATACAAAAGTTCACCGGGCATGACTTTCCCAATACAAAAGTTCACCGGAGATGACTTTCCCAATACAAAAGTTCACCGGAGATGACTTTCCCAATACAAAAGTTCACCGGAGATGACTTTCCCAATACAAAAGTTCACCGGAGATGACTTTCCCAATACAAAAGTTCACCGGAGATGACTTTTCCCATACAAAAGTTCACCGGAGATGACTTTCCCAATACAAAAGTTCACCGGGCATGACTTTCCCAATACAAAAGTTCACCGGGCATGACTTTCCCAATACAAAAGTTCACCGGGCATGACTTTCCCAATACAAAAGTTCACCGGGCATGACTTTCCCAATACAAAAGTTCACCGGAGATGACTTTCCCAATACAAAAATTCACCGGGCATGACTTTCCCAATACAAAAGTTCACCGGGCATGACTTTCCCAATACAAAAGTTCACCGGAGATGACTTTCCCAATACAAAAGTTCACCGGAGATGACTTTTCCCATAGAAAAGTTCACCGGAGATGACTTTCCCAATACAAAAGTTCACCGGGCATGACTTTCCCAATACAAAAGTTCACCGGGCATGACTTTCCCAATACAAAAGTTCACCGGGCATGACTTTCCCAATACAAAAGTTCACCGGAGATGACTTTCCCAATACAAAAGTTCACCGGGCATGACTTTCCCAATACAAAAGTTCACCGGAGATGACTTTCCACATACAAAAGTTCACCGGAGATGACTTTCCCAATACAAAAGTTCACCGGGCATGACTTTCCCAATACAAAAGTTCACCGGAGATGACTTTCCCAATACAAAAGTTCATCGGGCATGACTTTCCCAATACAAAAGTTCACCGGGCATGACTTTCCCAATACAAAAGTTCACCGGGCATGACTTTCCCAATACAAAAGTTCACCGGGCATGACTTTCCCAATACAAAAGTTCACCGGGCATGACCTTCCCAATACAAAAGTTCACCGGAGATGACTTTCCCAATACAAAAGTTCACCGGGCATGACTTTCCCAATACAAAAGTTCACCGGGCATGACTTTCCCAATACAAAAGTTCACCGGAGATGACTTTCCCAATACAAAAGTTCACCGGGCATGACTTTTCCAATACAAAAGTTCACCGGAGATGACTTTCCCAATACAAAAGTTCACCGGAGATGACTTTCCCAATACAAAAGTTCACCGGAGATGACTTTCCCAATACAAAAGTTCACCGGAGATGACTTTCCCAATACAAAAGTTCACCGGAGATGACTTTCCCAATACAAAAGTTCACCGGAGATGACTTTCCACATACAAAAGTTCACCGGAGATGACTTTCCCAATACAAAAGTTCACCGGAGATGACTTTCCCAATACAAAAGTTCACCGGGCATGACTTTCCCAATACAAAAGTTCACCGGAGATGACTTTCCCAATACAAAAGTTCACCGGGCATGACTTTTCCAATACAAAAGTTCACCGGAGATGACTTTCCCAATACAAAAGTTCACCGGGCATGACTTTCCCAATACAAAAGTTCACCGGGCATGACTTTCCCAATACAAAAGTTCACCGGGCATGACTTTCCCAATACAAAAGTTCACCGGGCATGACTTTCCCAATACAAAAGTTCACCGGGCATGACTTTCCCAATACAAAAGTTCACCGGAGATGACTTTCCCAATACAAAAGTTCACCGGAGATGACTTTCCCAATACAAAAGTTCACCGGGCATGACTTTCCCAATACAAAAGTTCACCGGAGATGACTTTCCCAATACAAAAGTTCACCGGAGATGACTTTCCCAATACAAAAGTTCACCGGGCATGACTTTCCCAATACAAAAGTTCACCGGGCATGACTTTCCCAATACAAAAGTTCACCGGAGATGACTTTCCCAATACAAAAGTTCACCGGGCATGACTTTCCCAATACAAAAGTTCACCGGGCATGACTTTCCCAATACAAAAGTTCACCGGGCATGACTTTCCCAATACAAAAGTTCACCGGAGATGACTTTCCCAATACAAAAGTTCACCGGAGATGACTTTCCCAATACAAAAGTTCACCGGGCATGACTTTCCCAATACAAAAGTTCACCGGAGATGACTTTCCCAATACAAAAGTTCACCGGGCATGACTTTCCCAATACAAAAGTTCACCGGGCATGACTTTCCCAATACAAAAGTTCACCGGGCATGACTTTCCCAATACAAAAGTTCACCGGGCATGACTTTCCCAATACAAAAGTTCACCGGGCATGACTTTCCCAATACAAAAGTTCACCGGAGATGACTTTCCCAATACAAAAGTTCACCGGGCATGACTTTCCCAATACAAAAGTTCACCGGGCATGACTTTCCCAATACAAAAGTTCACCGGGCATGACTTTCCCAATACAAAAGTTCACCGGGCATGACTTTCCCAATACAAAAGTTCACCGGAGATGACTTTCCCAATACAAAAGTTCACTGGGCATGACTTTCCCAATACAAAAGTTCACCGGGCATGACTTTCCCAATACAAAAGTTCACCGGGCATGACTTTCCCAATACAAAAGTTCACCGGAGATGACTTTCCCAATACAAAAGTTCACCGGGCATGACTTTCCCAATACAAAAGTTCACCGGGCATGACTTTCCCAATACAAAAGTTCACCGGGCATGACTTTCCCAATACAAAAGTTCACCGGAGATGACTTTTCCCATAGAAAAGTTCACCGGAGATGACTTTCCCAATACAAAAGTTCACCGGGCATGACTTTCCCAATACAAAAGTTCACCGGGCATGACTTTCCCAATACAAAAGTTCACCGGGCATGACTTTCCCAATACAAAAGTTCACCGGGCATGACTTTCCCAATACAAAAGTTCACCGGGCATGACTTTCCCAATACAAAAGTTCACCGGAGATGACTTTCCCAATACAAAGGTTCACCGGGCATGACTTTCCCAATACAAAAGTTCACCGGAGATGACTTTCCCAATACAAAAGTTCACCGGGCATGACTTTCCCAATACAAAAGTTCACCGGGCATGACTTTCCCAATACAAAAGTTCACCGGGCATGACTTTCCCAATACAAAAGTTCACCGGGCATGACTTTCCCAATACAAAAGTTCACCGGGCATGACTTTCCCAATACAAAAGTTCACCGGAGATGACTTTCCCAATACAAAAGTTCACCGGGCATGACTTTCCCAATACAAAAGTTCACCGGGCATGACTTTCCCAATACAAAAGTTCACCGGGCATGACTTTCCCAATATAAAAGTTCACCGGGCATGACTTTCCCAATACAAAAGTTCACCGGAGATGACTTTCCCAATACAAAAGTTCACCGGGCATGACTTTCCCAATACAAAAGTTCACCGGGCATGACTTTCCCAATACAAAAGTTCACCGGAGATGACTTTCCCAATACAAAAGTTCACCGGGCATGACTTTCCCAATACAAAAGTTCAACGCGCATGACTTTCCCAATACAAAAGTTCACCGGAGATGACTTTCCCAATACAAAAGTTCACCGGGCATGACTTTCCCAATACAAAAGTTCAACGCGCATGACTTTCCCAATAAAAAAGTTCACCGGGCATGACTTTCCCAATACAAAAGTTCACCGGGCATGACTTCCCCAATACAAAAGTTCACCGGAGATGACTTTCCCAATACAAAAGTTCACCGGAGATGACTTTCCCAATACAAAAGTTCACCGGGCATGACTTTCCCAATACAAAAGTTCACCGGGCATGACTTTCCCAATACAAAAGTTCACCGGAGATGACTTTCCCAATACAAAAGTTCACCGGGCATGACTTTCCCAATACAAAAGTTCACCGGGCATGACTTTCCCAATACAAAAGTTCACCGGGCATGACTTTCCCAATACAAAAGTTCACCGGGCATGACTTTCCCAATACAAAAGTTCACCAGGCATGACTTTCCCAATACAAAAGTTCACCGGGCATGACTTTCCCAATACAAAAGTTCACCGTGCATGACTTTCCCAATACAAAAGTTCACCGGAGATGACTTTCCCAATACAAAAGTTCACCGGAGATGACTTTCCCAATACAAAAGTTCACCGGAGATGACTTTCCCAATACAAAAGTTCACCGGATATGACTTTCCCAATACAAAAGTTCACCGGGCATGACTTTCCCAATACAAAAGTTCACCGGGCATGACTTTCCCAATACAAAAGTTCACCGGGCATGACTTTCCCAATACAAAAGTTCACCGGAGATGACTTTTCCCATAGAAAAGTTCACCGGGCATGACTTTCCCTATACAAAAGTTCACCGGGCATGACTTTCCCAATACAAAAGTTCACCGGGCATGACTTTCCCAATACAAAAATTCACCGGGCATGACTTTCCCAATACAAAAGTTCACCGGGCATGACTTTCCCAATACAAAAGTTCACCGGGCATGACTTTCCCAATACAAAAGTTCACCGGGCATGATTTTCCCAATACAAAAGTTCACCGGAGATGACTTTCCCAATACAAAAGTTCACCGGGCATGACTTTCCCAATACAAAAGTTCACCGGGCATGACTTTCCCAATACAAAAGTTCACCGGAGATGACTTTCCCAATACAAAAGTTCACCGGAGATGACTTTCCCAATACAAAAGTTCACCGGGCATGACTTTCCCAATACAAAAGTTCACCAGAGATGACTTTCCCAATACAAAAGTTCACCGGGCATGACTTTCCCAATACAAAAGTTCACCGGGCATGACTTTCCCAATACAAAAGTTCACCGGAGATGACTTTTCCCATAGAAAAGTTCACCGGGCATGACTTTCCCAATACAAAAGTTCACCGGGCATGACTTTCCCAATACAAAAGTTCACCGGGCATGACTTTCCCAATACAAAAGTTCACCGGAGATGACTTTCCCAATACAAAGGTTCACCGGGCATGACTTTCCCAATACAAAAGTTCACCGGAGATGACTTTCCCAATACAAAAGTTCACCGGGCATGACTTTCCCAATACAAAAGTTCACCGGAGATGACTTTCCCAATACAAAAGTTCACCGGGCATGACTTTCCCAATACAAAAGTTCACCGGGCATGACTTTCCCAATACAAAAGTTCACCGGGCATGACTTTCCCAATACAAAAGTTCACCGGAGATGACTTTTCCCATAGAAAAGTTCACCGGGCATGACTTTCCCAATGCAAAAGTTCACCGGGCATGACTTTCCCAATACAAAAGTTCACCGGGCATGACTTTCCCAATACAAAAGTTCACCGGGCATGACTTTCCCAATACAAAAGTTCACCGGGCATGACTTTCCCAATACAAAAGTTCACCGGAGATGACTTTCCCAATACAAAAGTTCACCGGGCATGACTTTCCCAATACAAAAGTTCACCGGAGATGACTTCCCCAATACAAAAGTTCACCGGGCATGACTTTCCCAATACAAAAGTTCACCGGACATGACTTTCCCAATACAAAAGTTCACCGGGCATGACTTTCCCAATACAAAAGTTCACCGGGAATGACTTTCCCAATACAAAAGTTCACCGGGCATGACTTTCCCAATACAAAAGTTCACCGGGCATGACTTTCCCAATACAAAAGTTCACCGGGCATGACTTTTCCAATACAAAAGTTCACCGGGCATGACTTTCCCAATACAAAAGTTCACCGGGCATGACTTTCCCAATACAAAAGTTCACCGGGCATGACTTTCCCAATACAAAAGTTCACCGGAGATGACTTTCCCAATACAAAAGTTCACCGGGCATGACTTTCCCAATACAAAAGTTCACCGGGCATGACTTTCCCAATACAAAAGTTCACCGGAGATGACTTTCCCAATACAAAAGTTCACCGGAGATGGCTTTCCCAATACAAAAGTTCACCGGGCATGACTTTCCCAATACAAAAGTTCACCGGAGATGACTTTCCCAATACAAAAGTTCACCGGGCATGACTTTCCCAATACAAAAGTTCACCGGGCATGACATTCCCAATACAAAAGTTCACCGGAGATGACTTTTTCCATAGAAAAGTTCACCGGGCATGACTTTCCCAATACAAAAGTTCACTGGGCATGACTTTCCCAATACAAAAGTTCACCGGAGATGACTTTTCCAATACAAAGGTTCACCGGGCATGACTTTCCCAATACAAAAGTTCACCGGAGATGACTTTCCCAATACAAAAGTTCACCGGGCATGACTTTCCCAATACAAAAGTTCACCGGGCATGACTTTCCCAATATAAAAGTTCCCCGGGCATGACTTTCCCAATACAAAAGTTCACCGGAGATGACTTTCCCAATACAAAAGTTCACCGGGCATGACTTTCCCAATACAAAAGTTCACCGGGCATGACTTTCCCAATACAAAAGTTCACCGGAGATGACTTTCCCAATACAAAAGTTCACCGGGCATGACTTTCCCAATACAAAAGTTCAACGCGCATGACTTTCCCAATACAAAAGTTCACCGGGCATGACTTTCCCAATACAAAAGATCAACGCGCATGACTTTCCCAATAAAAAAGTTCACCGGGCATGACTTTCCCAATACAAAAGTTCACCGGGCATGACTTTCCCAATACAAAAGTTCACCGGAGATGACTTTCCCAATACAAAAGTTCACCGGGCATGACTTTCCCAATACAAAAGTTCACCGGGCATGACTTTCCCAATACAAAAGTTCACCGGAGATGACTTTCCCAATACAAAAGTTCACCGGGCATGACTTTCCCAATACAAAAGTTCACCGGGCATGACTTTCCCAATACAAAAGTTCACCGGGCATGACTTTCCCAATACAAAAGTTCACCGGGCATGACTTTCCCAATACAAAAGTTCACCGGGCATGACTTTCCCAATACAAAAGTTCACCGGGCATGACTTTCCCAATACAAAAGTTCACCGGGCATGACTTTCCCAATACAAAAGTTCACCGGAGATGACTTTCCCAATACAAAAGTTCACCGGAGATGACTTTCCCAATACAAAAGTTCACCGGATATGACTTTCCCAATACAAAAGTTCACCGGGCATGACTTTCCCAATACAAAAGTTCACCGGGCATGACTTTCCCAATACAAAAGTTCACCGGAGATGACTTTTCCCATAGAAAAGTTCACCGGGCATGACTTTCCCAATAAAAAAGTTCACCGGGCATGACTTTCCCTATACAAAAGTTCACCGGGCATGACTTTCCCAATACAAAAGTTCACCGGGCATGACTTTCCCAATACAAAAATTCACCGGGCATGACTTTCCCAATACAAAAGTTCACCGGGCATGACTTTCCCAATACAAAAGTTCACCGGGCATGACTTTCCCAATACAAAAGTTCACCGGGCATGACTTTCCCAATACAAAAGTTCACCGGGCATGACTTTCCCAATACAAAAGTTCACCAGAGATGACTTTCCCAATACAAAAGTTCACCGGGCATGACTTTCCCAATACAAAAGTTCACCGGAGATGACTTTTCCCATAGAAAAGTTCACCGGGCATGACTTTCCCAATACAAAAGTTCACCGGGCATGACTTTCCCAATACAAAAGTTCACCGGGCATGACTTTCCCAATACAAAAGTTCACCGGAGATGACTTTCCCAATACAAAGGTTCACCGGGCATGACTTTCCCAATACAAAAGTTCACCGGAGATGACTTTCCCAATACAAAAGTTCACCGGGCATGACTTTCCCAATACAAAAGTTCACCGGAAATGACTTTCCCAATACAAAAGTTCACCGGGCATGACTTTCCCAATACAAAAGTTCACCGGGCATGAATTTCCCAATACAAAAGTTCACCGGGCATGACTTTCCCAATACAAAAGTTCACCGGAGATGACTTTTCCCATAGAAAAGTTCACAGGGCATGACTTTCCCAATGCAAAAGTTCACCGGGCATGACTTTCCCAATACAAAAGTTCACCGGGCATGACTTTCCCAATACAAAAGTTCACCGGGCATGACTTTCCCAATACAAAAGTTCACCGGGCATGACTTTCCCAATACAAAAGTTCACCGGAGATGACTTTCCCAATACAAAAGTTCACCGGGCATGACTTTCCCAATACAAAAGTTCACCGGAGATGACTTCCCCAATACAAAAGTTCACCGGGCATGACTTTCCCAATACAAAAGTTCACCGGACATGACTTTCCCAATGCAAAAGTTCACCGGGCATGACTTTCCCAATACAAAAGTTCACCGGGCATGACTTTCCCAATACAAAAGTTCACCGGGCATGACTTTCCCAATACAAAAGTTCACCGGGCATGACTTTCCCAATACAAAAGTTCACCGGAGATGACTTTCCCAATACAAAAGTTCACCGGGCATGACTTTCCCAATACAAAAGTTCACCGGAGATGACTTCCCCAATACAAAAGTTCACCGGGCATGACTTTCCCAATACAAAAGTTCACCGGACATGACTTTCCCAATACAAAAGTTCACCGGGCATGACTTTCCCAATACAAAAGTTCACCGGAGATGACTTTCCCAATACAAAAGTTCACCGGGAATGACTTTCCCAATACAAAAGTTCACCGGGCATGACTTTCCCAATACAAAAGTTCACCGGGCATGACTTTCCCAATACAAAAGTTCACCGGGCACGACTTTCCCAATACAAAAGTTCACCGGGTATGACTTTCCCAATACAAAAGTTCAACGGACATGACTTTCCCAATACAAAAGTTCACCGGGCATGACTTTCCCAATACAAAAGTTCACCGGGCATGACTTTCCCAATACAAAAGGAGATGACTTTCCCAATACAAAAGTTCACCGGGCATGACTTTCCCAATACAAAAGTTCACCGGGCATGACCTTCCCAATACAAAAGTTCACCGGGCATGACTTTCCCAATACAAAAGTTCACCGGAGATGACTTTCCCAATACAAAAGTTCACCGGGCATGACTTTCCCAATACAAAAGTTCACCGGGCATGACTTTCCCAATACAAAAGTTCACCGGAGATGACTTTCCCAATACAAAAGTTCACCGGAGATGGCTTTCCCAATACAAAAGTTCACCGGGCATGACTTTCCCAATACAAAAGTTCACCGGGCATGACATTCCCAATACAAAAGTTCACCGGAGATGACTTTTCCCATAGAAAAGTTCACCGGGCATGACTTTCCCAATACAAAAGTTCACCGGGCATGACTTTCCCAATACAAAAGTTCACCGGGCATGACTTTCCCAATACAAAAGTTCACCGGGCATGACTTTCCCAATACAAAAGTTCACCGGGCATGACTTTCCCAATACAAAAGTTCACCGGAGATGACTTTCCCAATACAAAAGTTCACCGGGTATGACTTTCCCAATACAAAAGTTCACCGGGCATGACTTTCCCAATACAAATGTTCACCGGGCTTGACTTTCCCAATACAAAAGTTCACCGGAGATGACTTTCCCAATACAAAAGTTCACCGGAGATGACTTTCCCAATACAAAAGTTCACCGGAGATGACTTTCCCAATACAAAAGTTCACCGGAGATGACTTTCCCAATACAAAAGTTCACCGGGCATGACTTTCCCAATACAAAAGTTCACCGGAGATGACTTTCCCAATACAAAAGTTCACCGGGCATGACTTTCCCAATACAAAAGTTCACCGGGCATGACTTTCCCAATACAAAAGTTCACCGGAGATGACTTTCCCAATACAAAAGTTCACTGGAGATGATTTTCCCAATACAAAAGTTCGCCGGAGATGACTTTCCCAATACAAAAGTTCACCGGAGATGACATTCCCAATACAAAAGTTCACCGGGCATGACTTTCCCAATACAAAAGTTCACCGGGCATGACTTTCCCAATACAAAAGTTCACCGGGCATGACTTTCCCAATACAAAAGTTCACCGGAGATGACTTTCTCAATACAAAAGTTCACCGGGCATGACTTTCCCAATACAAAAGTTCACCGGGCATGACTTTCCCAATACAAAAGTTCACCGGAGATGACTTTCCCAATTCAAAAGTTCACCGGGCATGACTTTCCCAATACAAAAGTTCACCGGGCATGACTTTCCCAATACAAAAGTTCACCGGAGATGACTTTCCCAATACAAAAGTTCACCGGGCATGACTTTCCCAATACAAAAGTTCACCGGAGATGACTTTCCCAATACAAAAGTTCACCGGAGATGACTTTCCCAATACAAAAGTTCACCGGAGATGACTTTCCCAATACAAAAGTTCACCGGAGATGACTTTCCCAATACAAAAGTTCACCGGGCATGACTTTCCCAATACAAAAGTTCACCGGGCATGACTTTCCCAATACAAAAGTTCACCGGAGATGACTTTCCCAATACAAAAGTTCACCGGAGATGACTTTCCCAATACAAAGGTTCACCGGGCATGACTTTCCCAATACAAAAGTTCACCGGAGATGACTTTCCCAATACAAAAGTTCACCGGGCATGACTTTCCCAATACAAAAGTTCACCGGAGATGACTTTCCCAATACAAAAGTTCACCGGGCATGACTTTCCCAATACAAAAGTTCACCGGGCATGACCTTCCCAATACAAAAGTTCACCGGGCATGACTTTCCCAATACAAAAGTTCACCGGAGATGACTTTTTCCCATAGAAAATTTCACCGGGCATGACTTTCCCAATACAAAAGTTCACCGGGCATGACTTTTCCAATACAAAAGTTCACCGGGCATGACTTTCCCAATACAAAAGTTCACCGGGCATGACTTTCCCAATACAAAAGTTAACCGGGCATGACTTTCCCAATACAAAAGTTCAACGGGCATGACTTTCCCAATACAAAAGTTCACCGGGCATGACTTTCCCAATACAAAAGTTCACCGGGCATGACTTTCCCAATACAAAAGGAGATGACTTTCCCAATACAAAAGTTCACCGGGCATGACTTTCCCAATACAAAAGTTCACCGGGCATGACCTTCCCAATACAAAAGTTCACCGGGCATGACTTTCCCAATACAAAAGTTCACCGGAGACGACTTTTCCCATAGAAAAGTTCACCGGGCATGACTTTCCCAATACAAAAGTTCACCGGGCATGACTTTCCCAATACAAAAGTTCATCGGGCATGACTTTCCCAATACAAAAGTTCACCGGGCATGACTTTCCCAATACAAAAGTTCACCGGGCATGACTTTCCCAATACAAAAGTTCACCGGGCATGACTTTCCCAATACAAAATTCACCGGAGATGACTTTCCCAATACAAAAGTTCACCGGGCATGACTTTCCCAATACAAAAGTTCACCGGGCATGACTTTCCCAATACAAAAGTTCACCGGAGATGACTTTCCCCATACAAAAGTTCACCGATCATGACTTTCCCAATACAAAAGTTCAACGGGCATGACTTTCCCAATACAAAAGTTCACCGGGCATGACTTTCCCAATACAAAAGTTCACCGGGCATGACTTTCCCAATACAAAAGTTCACCGGAGATGACTTTCCCAATACAAAAGTTCACCGGGCATGACTTTCCCAATACAAAAGTTCACCGGGCATGACTTTCCCAATACAAAAGTTCACCGGAGATGACTTTCCCAATACAAAAGTTCACCGGGCATGACTTTCCCAATACAAAAGTTCACCGGAGATGACTTTCCCAATACAAAAGTTCACCGGGCATGACTTTCCCAATACAAAAGTTCACCGGGCATGACTTTCCCAATACAAAAGTTCACCGCGCATGACTTTCCCAATACAAAAGTTCACCGGGCATGACTTTCCCAATACAAAAGTTCATCGGGCATGACTTTCCCAATACAAAAGTTCACCGGGCATGACTTTCCCAATACAAAAGTTCACCGGGCATGACTTTCCCAATACAAAAGTTCACCGGGCATGACTTTCCCAATACAAAAGTTCACCGGAGATGACTTTCCCAATACAAAAGTTCACCGGGCATGACTTTCCCAATACAAAAGTTCACCGGGCATGACTTTCCCAATACAAAAGTTCACCGGAGATGACTTTCCCAATACAAAAGTTCACCGATCATGACTTTCCCAATACAAAAGTTCAACGGGCATGACTTTCCCAATACAAAAGTTCACCGGGCATGACTTTCCCAATACAAAAGTTCACCGGGCATGACTTTCCCAATACAAAAGTTCACCGGAGATGACTTTCCCAATACAAAAGTTCACCGGGCATGACTTTCCCAATACAAAAGTTCACCGGGCATGACTTTCCCAATACAAAAGTTCACCGGAGATGACTTTCCCAATACAAAAGTTCACCGGGCATGACTTTCCCAATACAAAAGTTCACCGGAGATGACTTTCCCAATACAAAAGTTCACCGGGCATGACTTTCCCAATACAAAAGTTCACCGGGCATGACTTTCCCAATACAAAAGTTCACCGCGCATGACTTTCCCAATACAAAAGTTCACCGGGCATGACTTTCCCAATACAAAAGTTCACCGGAGATGACTTTCCCAATACAAAAGTTCACCGGGCATGACTTTCCCAATACAAAAGTTCACCGGGCATGACTTTCCCAATACAAAAGTTCACCGGGCATGACTTTCCCAATACAAAAGTTCACCGGGCATGACTTTCCCAATACAAAAGTTCACCGGAGATGACTTTCCCAATACAAAAGTTCACCGGGCATGACTTTCCCAATACAAAAGTTCACCGGGCATGACTTTCCCAATACAAAAGTTCACCGGGCATGACGTTCCCAATACAAAAGTTCACCGGGCATGACTTTCCCAATACAAAAGTTCACCGGGCATGTCTTTCCCAAAACAAAAGTTCACCGGAGATGACTTTCCCAATACAAAAGTTCACCGGGCATGACTTTCCCAATACAAAAGTTCACCGGGCATGACTTTCCCAATACAAAAGTTCACCGGAGATGACTTTCCCAATACAAAAGTTCACCGGAGATGACTTTCCCAATACAAAAGTTCACCGGGCATGACTTTCCCAATACAAAAGTTCACCGGAGATGACTTTCCCAATACAAAAGTTCACCGGGCATGACTTTCCCAATACAAAAGTTCACCGGGCATGACTTTCCCAGAACAAAAGTTCACCGGGCATGACTTTCCCAATACAAAAGTTCACCGGGCATGACTTTCCCAATACAAAAGTTCACCGGAGATGACTTTCCCAATACAAAAGTTCACCGGAGATGACTTTCCCAATACAAAAGTTCACCGGGCATGACTTTCCCAATACAAAAGTTCACCGGAGATGACTTTCCCTATACAAAAGTTCACCGGGCATGACTTTCCCAATACAAAAGTTCATCGGGCATGACTTTCCCAATACAAAAGTTCACCGGAGATGACTTTCCCAATACAAAAGTTCACCGGGCATGACTTTCCCAATACAAAAGTTCACCGGGCATGACTTTCCCAATACAAAAGTTCACCGGAGATGACTTTCCCAATACAAAAGTTCACCGGGCATGACTTTCCCAATACAAAAGTTCACCGGAGATGACTTTCCCAATACAAAAGTTCACCGGGCATGACTTTCCCAATACAAAAGTTCACCGGGCATGACTTTCCCAATACAAAAGTTCACCGGGCATGACTTTCCCAATACAAAAGTTCACCGGAGATGACTTTTCCCATAGAAAAGTTCACCGGAGATGACTTTTCCCATAGAAAAGTTCACCGGAGATGACTTTCCCAATACAAAAGTTCACCGGGCATGACTTTCCCAATACAAAAGTTCACCGGGCATGACTTTCCCAATACAAAAGTTCACCGGGCATGACTTTCCCAATACAAAAGTTCACCGGGCATGACTTTCCCAATACAAAAGTTCACCGGGCATGACTTTCCCAATACAAAAGTTCACCGGGCATGACTTTATCAATACAAAAGTTCACCGGGCATGACTTTCCCAATACAAAAGTTCACCGGAGATGACTTTCCCAATACAAAAGTTCACCGGAGATGAACCGGGCATGACTTTCCCAATACAAAAGTTCACCGGGCATGACTTTCCCAATACAAAAGTTCACCGGGCATGACTTTCCCAATACAAAAGTTCACCGGGCATGACTTTCCCAATACAAAAGTTCACCGGAGATGACTTTCCCAATACAAAAGTTCACCGGGCATGACTTTCCCAATACAAAAGTTCACCGGGCATGACTTTCCCAATACAAAAGTTCACCGGGCATGAATTTCCCAATACAAAAGTTCACCGGGCATGACTTTCCCAATACAAAAGTTCACCGGGCATGACTTTCCCAATACAAAAGTTCACCGGGCATGACTTTCCCAATACAAAAGTTCACCGGAGATGACTTTCCCAATACAAAAGTTCACTGGGCATGACTTTCCCAATACAAAAGTTCACCGGGCATGACTTTCCCAATACAAAAGTTCACCGGAGATGACTTTCCCAATACAAAAGTTCACCGGAGATGACTTTCCCAATACAAAAGTTCACCGGAGATGACTTTCCCAATACAAAAGTTCACCGGAGATGACTTTCCCAATACAAAAGTTCACCGGGCATGACTTTCCCAATACAAAAGTTCACCGGACAGGACTTTCCCAATACAAAAGTTCACCGGGCATGACTTTCCCAATACAAAAGTTCACCGGGCATGACTTTCCCAATACAAAAGTTCACCGGAGATGACTTTTCCCATAGAAAAGTTCACCGGGCATGACTTTCCCAATACAAAAGTTCACCGGAGATGACTTTCCCAATACAAAAGTTCACCGGGCATGACTTTTCCAATACAAAAGTTCACCGGGCATGACTTTCCCAATACAAAAGTTCACCGGAGATGACTTTCCCAATACAAAAGTTCACCGATCATGACTTTCCCAATACAAAAGTTCAACGGGCATGACTTTCCCAATACAAAAGTTCACCGGGCATGACTTTCCCAATACAAAAGTTCACCGGGCATGACTTTCCCAATACAAAAGTTCACCGGAGATGACTTTCCCAATACAAAAGTTCACCGGGCATGACTTTCCCAATACAAAAGTTCACCGGGCATGACTTTCCCAATACAAAAGTTCACCGGAGATGACTTTCCCAATACAAAAGTTCACCGGGCATGACTTTCCCAATACAAAAGTTCACCGGAGATGACTTTCCCAATACAAAAGTTCACCGGGCATGACTTTCCCAATACAAAAGTTCACCGGGCATGACTTTCCCAATACAAAAGTTCACCGCGCATGACTTTCCCAATACAAAAGTTCACCGGGCATGACTTTCCCAATACAAAAGTTCACCGGAGATGACTTTCCCAATACAAAAGTTCACCGGGCATGACTTTCCCAATACAAAAGTTCACCGGGCATGACTTTCCCAATACAAAAGTTCACCGGGCATGACTTTCCCAATACAAAAGTTCACCGGGCATGACTTTCCCAATACAAAAGTTCACCGGAGATGACTTTCCCAATACAAAAGTTCACCGGGCATGACTTTCCCAATACAAAAGTTCACCAGGCATGACTTTCCCAATACAAAAGTTCACCGGGCATGACTTTCCCAATACAAAAGTTCACCGGGCATGACTTTCCCAATACAAAAGTTCACCGGGCATGTCTTTCCCAATACAAAAGTTCACCGGAGATGACTTTCCCAATACAAAAGTTCACCGGGCATGACTTTCCCAATACAAAAGTTCACCGGGCATGACTTTCCCAATACAAAAGTTCACCGGAGATGACTTTCCCAATACAAAAGTTCACCGGAGATGACTTTCCCAATACAAAAGTTCACCGGGCATGACTTTCCCAATACAAAAGTTCACCGGAGATGACTTTCCCAATACAAAAGTTCACCGGGCATGACTTTCCCAATACAAAAGTTCACCGGGCATGACTTTCCCAGAACAAAAGTTCACCGGGCATGACTTTCCCAATACAAAAGTTCACCTGGCATGACTTTCCCAATACAAAAGTTCACCGGAGATGACTTTCCCAATACAAAAGTTCACCGGAGATGACTTTCCCAATACAAAAGTTCACCGGAGATGACTTTCCCTATACAAAAGTTCACCGGGCATGACTTTCCCAATACAAAAGTTCATCGGGCATGACTTTCCCAATACAAAAGTTCACCGGAGATGACTTTCCCAATACAAAAGTTCACCGGGCATGACTTTCCCAATACAAAAGTTCACCGGGCATGACTTTCCCAATACAAACGTTCACCGGAGATGACTTTCCCAATACAAAAGTTCACCGGGCATGACTTTCCCAATACAAAAGTTCACCGGAGATGACTTTCCCAATACAAAAGTTCACCGGGCATGACTTTCCCAATACAAAAGTTCACCGGGCATGACTTTCCCAATACAAAAGTTCACCGGGCATGACTTTCCCAATACAAAAGTTCACCGGAGATGACTTTTCCCATAGAAAAGTTCACCGGAGATGACTTTTCCCATAGAAAAGTTCACCGGAGATGACTTTCCCAATACAAAAGTTCACCGGGCATGACTTTCCCAATACAAAAGTTCACCGGGCATGACTTTCCCAATACAAAAGTTCACCGGGCATGACTTTCCCAATACAAAAGTTCACCGGGCATGACTTTCCCAATACAAAAGTTCACCGGGCATGACTTTCCCAATACAAAAGTTCACCGGGCATGACTTTATCAATACAAAAGTTCACCGGGCATGACTTTCCCAATACAAAAGTTCACCGGAGATGACTTTCCCAATACAAAAGTTCACCGGAGATGAACCGGGCATGACTTTCCCAATACAAAAGTTCACCGGGCATGACTTTCCCAATACAAAAGTTCACCGGGCATGACTTTCCCAATACAAAAGTTCACCGGGCATGACTTTCCCAATACAAAAGTTCACCGGAGATGACTTTCCCAATACAAAAGTTCACCGGGCATGACTTTCCCAATACAAAAGTTCACCGGGCATGACTTTCCCAATACAAAAGTTCACCGGGCATGAATTTCCCAATACAAAAGTTCACCGGGCATGACTTTCCCAATACAAAAGTTCACCGGGCATGACTTTCCCAATACAAAAGTTCACCGGGCATGACTTTCCCAATACAAAAGTTCACCGGAGATGACTTTCCCAATACAAAAGTTCACTGGGCATGACTTTCCCAATACAAAAGTTCACCGGGCATGACTTTCCCAATACAAAAGTTCACCGGAGATGACTTTCCCAATACAAAAGTTCACCGGAGATGACTTTCCCAATACAAAAGTTCACCGGAGATGACTTTCCCAATACAAAAGTTCACCGGAGATGACTTTCCCAATACAAAAGTTCACCGGGCATGACTTTCCCAATACAAAAGTTCACCGGACAGGACTTTCCCAATACAAAAGTTCACCGGGCATGACTTTCCCAATACAAAAGTTCACCGGGCATGACTTTCCCAATACAAAAGTTCACCGGAGATGACTTTTCCCATAGAAAAGTTCACCGGGCATGACTTTCCCAATACAAAAGTTCACCGGAGATGACTTTCCCAATACAAAAGTTCATCGGAGATGACTTTTCCCATAGAAAAGTTCACCGGGCATGACTTTCCCAATACAAAAGTTCACCGGGCATGACTTTCCCAATACAAAAGTTCACCGGGCATGACTTTCCCAATACAAAAGTTCACCGGGCATGACTTTCCCAATACAAAAGTTCACCGGGCATGACTTTCCCAATACAAAAGTTCACCGGGCATGACTTTCCCAATACAAAAGTTCAACGGGCATGACTTTCCCAATACAAAAGTTCACCGGGCATGACTTTCCCAATACAAAAGTTCACCGGAGATGACTTTCCCAATACAAGAGTTCACCGGAGATGACTTTCCCAATACAAAAGTTCACCGGGCATGACTTTCCCAATACAAAAGTTCACCGGAGATGACTTTCCCAATACAAAAGTTCACCGAGCATGACTTTCCCAATACAAAAGTTCACCGGAGATGACTTTCCCAATACAAAGGTTCAACGGGCATGACTTTCCCAATACAAAAGTTCACCGGAGATGACTTTCCCAATACAAAAGTTCACCGGGCATGACTTTCCCAATACAAAAGTTCACCGGGCATGACTTTCCCAATACAAAAGTTCACCGGGCATGACTTTCCCAATACAAAAGTTCACCGGGCATGACTTTCTCAATACAAAAGTTCACCGGAGATGACTTTCCCAATACAAAAGTTCACCGGGCATGACTTTCCCAATACAAAAGTTCACCGGGCATGACTTTCCCAATACAAAAGTTCACCGGAGATGACTTTCCCAATACAAAAGTTCACCGGGCATGACTTTCCCAATACAAAAGTTCACCGGGCATGACTTTCCCAATACAAAAGTTCACCGGGCATGACTTTCCCAATACAAAAGTTCACCGGAGATGACTTTTCCCATAGAAAAGTTCACCGGAGATGACTTTTCCCATAGAAAAGTTCACCGGAGATGACTTTCCCAATACAAAAGTTCACCGGGCATGACTTTCCCAATACAAAAGTTCACCGGGCATGACTTTCCCAATACAAAAGTTCACCGGGCATGACTTTCCCAATACAAAAGTTCACCGGGCATGACTTTCCCAATACAAAAGTTCACCGGGCATGACTTTATCAATACAAAAGTTCACCGGGCATGACTTTCCCAATACAAAAGTTCACCGGAGATGACTTTCCCAATACAAAAGTTCACCGGAGATGAACCGGGCATGACTTTCCCAATACAAAAGTTCACCGGGCATGACTTTCCCAATACAAAAGTTCACCGGGCATGACTTTCCCAATACAAAAGTTCACCGGGCATGACTTTCCCAATACAAAAGTTCACCGGAGATGACTTTCCCAATACAAAAGTTCACCGGGCATGACTTTCCCAATACAAAAGTTCACCGGGCATGACTTTCCCAATACAAAAGTTCACCGGGCATGAATTTCCCAATACAAAAGTTCACCGGGCATGACTTTCCCAATACAAAAGTTCACCGGGCATGACTTTCCCAATACAAAAGTTCACCGGGCATGACTTTCCCAATACAAAAGTTCACCGGAGATGACTTTCCCAATACAAAAGTTCACTGGGCATGACTTTCCCAATACAAAAGTTCACCGGGCATGACTTTCCCAATACAAAAGTTCACCGGAGATGACTTTCCCAATACAAAAGTTCACCGGAGATGACTTTCCCAATACAAAAGTTCACCGGAGATGACTTTCCCAATACAAAAGTTCACCGGAGATGACTTTCCCAATACAAAAGTTCACCGGGCATGACTTTCCCAATACAAAAGTTCACCGGACAGGACTTTCCCAATACAAAAGTTCACCGGGCATGACTTTCCCAATACAAAAGTTCACCGGAGATGACTTTTCCCATAGAAAAGTTCACCGGGCATGACTTTCCCAATACAAAAGTTCACCGGAGATGACTTTCCCAATACAAAAGTTCATCGGAGATGACTTTCCCAATACAAAAGTTCACCGGGCATGACTTTCCCAATACAAAAGTTCACCGGGCATGACTTTCCCAATACAAAAGTTCACCGGAGATGACTTTCCCAATACAAAAGTTCACCGGAGATGACTTTCCCAATACAAAAGTTCACCGGAGATGACTTTCCCAATACAAAAGTTCACCGGGCATGACTTTCCCAATACAAAAGTTCACCGGACAGGACTTTCCCAATACAAAAGTTCACCGGAGATGACTTTCCCAATACAAAAGTTCACCGGGCATGACTTTCCCAATACAAAAGTTCACCGGGCATGACTTTCCCAATACAAAAGTTCACCGGAGATGACTTTCCCAATACAAAGGTTCAACGGGCATGACTTTCCCAATACAAAAGTTCACCGGAGATGACTTTCCCAATACAAAAGTTCACCGGGCATGGCTTTCCCAATACAAAAGTTCACCGGGCATGGCTTTCCCAATACAAAAGTTCACCGGGCATGACTTTCCCAATACAAAAGTTCACCGGGCATGACTTTCCCAATACAAAAGTTCACCGGGCATGACTTTCTCAATACAAAAGTTCACCGGAGATGACTTTCCCAATACAAAAGTTCACCAGGCATGACTTTCCCAATACAAAAGTTCACCGGGCATGACTTTCCCAACACAAAAGTTCACCAGGCATGACTTTCCCAATACAAAAGTTCACCGGGCATGACTTTCCCAATACAAAAGTTCACCGGGCATGACTTTCCCAATACAAAAGTTCACCGGGCATGACTTTCCCAATACAAAAGTTCACCGGGCATGACTTTCCCAATACAAAAGTTCACCGGGCATGACTTTCCCAATACAAAAGTTCACCGGGCATGACTTTCCCAATACAAAAGTTCACCGGAGATGACTTTCCCAATACAAAAGTTCACCGGAGATGACTTTCCCAATACAAAAGTTCACCGGAGATGACTTTCCCAATACAAAAGTTCACCGGGCATGACTTTCCCAATACAAAAGTTCACCGGGCATGACTTTCCCAATACAAAAGTTCACCGGGCATGACTTTCCCAATACAAAAGTTCACCGGAGATGACTTTCCCAATACAAAAGTTCACCGGGCATGACTTTCCCAATACAAAAGTTCACCGGGCATGACTTTCCCAATACAAAAGTTCACCGGAGATGACTTTCCCAATACAAAAGTTCACCGGAGATGACTTTTCCCATAGAAAAGTTCACCGGAGATGACTTTTCCCATAGAAAAGTTCACCGGAGATGACTTTCCCAATACAAAAGTTCACCGGGCATGAATTTTCCAATACAAAAGTTCACCGGGCATGACTTTCCCAATACAAAAGTTCACCGGGCATGACTTTCCCAATACAAAAGTTCACCGGGCATGACTTTCCCAATACAAAAGTTCACCGGGCATGACTTTCCCAATACAAAAGTTCACCGGGCATGACTTTCCCAATACAAAAGTTCACCGGAGATGACTTTCCCAATACAAAAGTTCACCGGGCATGACTTTCCCAATACAAAAGTTCACCGGGCATGACTTTCCCAATACAAAAGTTCACCGGGCATGACTTTCCCAATACAAAAGTTCACCGGGCATGACTTTCCCAATACAAAAGTTCACCGGGCATGACTTTCCCAATACAAAAGTTCACCGGGCATGACTTTCCCAATACAAAAGTTCACCGGGCATGACTTTCCCAATACAAAAGTTCACCGGAGATGACTTTCCCAATACAAAAGTTCACTGGGCATGACTTTCCCAATACAAAAGTTCACCGGGCATGACTTTCCCAATACAAAAGTTCACCGGAGATGACTTTCCCAATACAAAAGTTCACCGGAGATGACTTTCCCAATACAAAAGTTCACCGGAGATGACTTTCCCAATACAAAAGTTCACCGGGCATGACTTTCCCAATACAAAAGTTCACCGGACAGGACTTTCCCAATACAAAAGTTCACCGGGCATGACTTTCCCAATACAAAAGTTCACCGGGCATGACTTTCCCAATACAAAAGTTCACCGGGCATGACTTTCCCAATACAAAAGTTCACCGGAGATGACTTTTCCCATAGAAAAGTTCACCGGAGATGACTTTCCCAATACAAAAGTTCACCGGGCATGACTTTCCCAATACAAAAGTTCACCTGAGATGACTTTCCCAATACAAAAGTTCACCGGGCATGACTTTCCCAATACAAAAGTTCACCGGGCATGACTTTCCCAATACAAAAGTTCACCGGGCATGACTTTCCCAATACAAAAGTTCACCGGGCATGACTTTCCCAATACAAAAGTTCACCGGGCATGACTTTCCCAATACAAAAGTTCACCGGGCATGACTTTCCCAATACAAAAGTTCACCGGGCATGACTTTTCCAATACAAAAGTTCACCGGAGATGACTTTCCCAATACAAGAGTTCACCGGAGATGACTTTCCCAATACAAAAGTTCACCGGGCATGACTTTCCCAATACAAAAGTTCACCGGAGATGACTTTCCCAATACAAAAGTTCACCGGGCATGACTTTCCCAATACAAAAGTTCACCGGAGATGACTTTCCCAATACAAAGGTTCAACGGGCATGACTTTCCCAATACAAAAGTTCACCGGAGATGACTTTCCCAATACAAAAGTTCACCGGGCATGACTTTCCCAATACAAAAGTTCACCGGGCATGACTTTCCCAATACAAAAGTTCACCGGGCATGACTTTCCCAATACAAAAGTTCACCGGGCATGACTTTCTCAATACAAAAGTTCACCGGAGATGACTTTCCCAATACAAAAGTTCACCGGGCATGACTTTCTCAATACAAAAGTTCACCGGGCATGACTTTCCCAATACAAAAGTTCACCAGGCATGACTTTCCCAATACAAAAGTTCACCGGGCATGACTTTCCCAATACAAAAGTTCACCGGGCATGACTTTCCCAATACAAAAGTTCACCGGGCATGACTTTCCCAATACAAAAGTTCACCGGGCATGACTTTCCCAATACAAAAGTTCACCGGAGATGACTTTCCCAATACAAAAGTTCACCGGAGATGACTTTCCCAATACAAAAGTTCACCGGAGATGACTTTCCCAATACAAAAGTTCACCGGGCATGACTTTCCCAATACAAAAGTTCACCGGGCATGACTTTCCCAATACAAAAGTTCACCGGGCATGACTTTCCCAATACAAAAGTTCACCGGAGATGACTTTCCCAATACAAAAGTTCACCGGGCATGACTTTCCCAATACAAAAGTTCACCGGGCATGACTTTCCCAATACAAAAGTTCACCGGAGATGACTTTCCCAATACAAAAGTTCACCGGAGATGACTTTTCCCATAGAAAAGTTCACCGGAGATGACTTTTCCCATAGAAAAGTTCACCGGAGATGACTTTCCCAATACAAAAGTTCACCGGGCATGACTTTTCCAATACAAAAGTTCACCGGGCATGACTTTCCCAATACAAAAGTTCACCGGGCATGACTTTCCCAATACAAACGTTCACCGGGCATGACTTTCCCAATACAAAAGTTCACCGGGCATGACTTTCCCAATACAAAAGTTCACCGGGCATGACTTTCCCAATACAAAAGTTCACCGGAGATGACTTTCCCAATACAAAAGTTCACCGGGCATGACTTTCCCAATACAAAAGTTCACCGGGCATGACTTTCCCAATACAAAAGTTCACCGGAGATTACTTTCCCAATACAAAAGTTCACCGGGCATGACTTTCCCAATACAAAAGTTCACCGGGCATGACTTTCCCAATACAAAAGTTCACCGGGCATGACTTTCCCAATACAAAAGTTCACCGTAGATGACTTTCCCAATACAAAAGTTCACCGGGCATGACTTTCGCAATACAAAAGTTCACCGGAGATGACTTCCCCAATACGAAAGTTCACCGGAGATGACTTTTCCCATAGAAAAGTTCACCGGAGATGACTTTCCCAATACAAAAGTTCACCGGGCATGACTTTCCCAATACAAAAGTTCACCGGGCATGACTTTCCCAATACAAAAGTTCACCGGAGATGACTTTCCCAATACAAAAGTTCACCGGAGATGACTTTTCCCATAGAAAAGTTCACCGGAGATGACTTTCCCAATACAAAAGTTCACCGGGCATGACTTTCCCAATACAAAAGTTCACCGGAGATGACTTTTCCCATAGAAAAGTTCACCGGAGATGACTTTCCCAATACAAAAGTTCACCGGGCATGACTTTCCCAATACAAAAGTTCACCTGAGATGACTTTCCCAATACAAAAGTTCACCGGGCATGACTTTCCCAATACAAAAGTTCACCGGGCATGACTTTCCCAATACAAAAGTTCACCGGGCATGACTTTCCCAATACAAAAGTTCACCGGGCATGACTTTCCCAATACAAAAGTTCACCGGGCATGACTTTCCCAATACAAAAGTTCACCGGGCATGACTTTCCCAATACAAAAGTTCACCGGGCATGACTTTCCCAATACAAAAGTTCACCGGGCATGACTTTCCCAATACAAAAGTTCACCGGAGATGACTTTCCCACCGGAGATGACTTTTCCCATAGAAAAGTTCACCGGAGATGACTTTTCCCATAGAAAAGTTCACCGGAGATGACTTTCCCAATACAAAAGTTCACCGGGCAAGACTTTCCCAATACAAAAGTTCACCGGGCATGACTTTCCCAAAACAAAAGTTCACCGGAGATGACTTTCCAAATACAAAAGTTCACCGGGCATGACTTTCCCAATACAAAAGTTCACCGGAGATGACTTTCCCAATACAAAAGTTCACCAGGCATGACTTTCCCAATACAAAAGTTCACCGGGCATGACTTTCCCAATACAAAAGTTCACCGGGCATGACTTTCCCAATACAAAAGTTCACCGGGCATGACTTTCCCAATACAAAAGTTCACCGGAGATGACTTTCCCAATACAAAAGTTCACCGGGCATGACTTTCCCAATACAAAAGTTCACCGGGCATGACTTTCCCAATACAAAAGTTCACCGGGCATGACTTTCCCAATACAAAAGTTCACCGGGCATGACTTTCCCAATACAAAAGTTCACCGGAGATGACTTTCCCAATACAAAAGTTCACCGGGCATGACTTTCCCAATACAAAAGTTCACCGGGCATGACTTTCCCAATACAAAAGTTCACCGGAGATGACTTTCCCAACACAAAAGTTCACCGGAGATGACTTTTCCCATAGAAAAGTTCATCGGAGATGACTTTTCCCATAGAAAAGTTCACCGGAGATGACTTTCCCAATACAAAAGTTCACCGGGCATGACTTTCCCAATACAAAAGTTCACCGGGCATGACTTTCCCAATACAAAAGTTCACCGGGCATGACTTTCCCAATACAAAAGTTCACCGGGCATGACTTTCCCAATACAAAAGTTCACCGGGCATGACTTTCCCAATACAAAAGTTCACCGGGCATGACTTTCCCAATACAAAAGTTCACCGGGCATGACTTTCCCAATACAAAAGTTCACCGGGCATGACTTTCCCAATACAAAAGTTCACCGGAGATGACTTTCCCAATACAAAAGTTCACCGGGCATGACTTTCCCAATACAAAAGTTCACCGGGCATGACTTTCCCAATACAAAAGTTCACCGGGCATGACTTTCCCAATACAAAAGTTCACCGGAGATGACTTTCCAAATACAAAATTCACCGGGCATGACTTTCCCAATACAAAAGTTCACCGGAGATGACTTTCCCAATACAAAAGTTCACCGGGCATGACTTTCCCAATACAAAAGTTCACCGGGCATGACTTTCCCAATACAAAAGTTCACCGGAGATGACTTTCCCAATACAAAAGTTCACCGGAGATGACTTTTCCCATAGAAAAGTTCACCGGAGATGACTTTTCCCATAGAAAAGTTCACCGGAGATGACTTTCCCAATACAAAAGTTCACCGGGCATGACTTTTCCAATACAAAAGTTCACCGGGCATGACTTTCCCAATACAAAAGTTCACCGGGCATGACTTTCCCAATACAAACGTTCACCGGGCATGACTTTCCCAATACAAAAGTTCACCGGGCATGACTTTCCCAATACAAAAGTTCACCGGGCATGACTTTCCCAATACAAAAGTTCACCGGAGATGACTTTCCCAATACAAAAGTTCACCGGGCATGACTTTCCCAATACAAAAGTTCACCGGGCATGACTTTCCCAATACAAAAGTTCACCGGAGATTACTTTCCCAATACAAAAGTTCACCGGGCATGACTTTCCCAATACAAAAGTTCACCGGGCATGACTTTCCCAATACAAAAGTTCACCGGGCATGACTTTCCCAATACAAAAGTTCACCGTAGATGACTTTCCCAATACAAAAGTTCACCGGGCATGACTTTCGCAATACAAAAGTTCACCGGAGATGACTTCCCCAATACGAAAGTTCACCGGAGATGACTTTTCCCATAGAAAAGTTCACCGGAGATGACTTTCCCAATACAAAAGTTCACCGGGCATGACTTTCCCAATACAAAAGTTCACCGGGCATGACTTTCCCAATACAAAAGTTCACCGGAGATGACTTTCCCAATACAAAAGTTCACCGGAGATGACTTTTCCCATAGAAAAGTTCACCGGAGATGACTTTCCCAATACAAAAGTTCACCGGGCATGACTTTCCCAATACAAAAGTTCACCGGAGATGACTTTTCCCATAGAAAAGTTCACCGGAGATGACTTTCCCAATACAAAAGTTCACCGGGCATGACTTTCCCAATACAAAAGTTCACCTGAGATGACTTTCCCAATACAAAAGTTCACCGGGCATGACTTTCCCAATACAAAAGTTCACCGGGCATGACTTTCCCAATACAAAAGTTCACCGGGCATGACTTTCCCAATACAAAAGTTCACCGGGCATGACTTTCCCAATACAAAAGTTCACCGGGCATGACTTTCCCAATACAAAAGTTCACCGGGCATGACTTTCCCAATACAAAAGTTCACCGGGCATGACTTTCCCAATACAAAAGTTCACCGGGCATGACTTTCCCAATACAAAAGTTCACCGGAGATGACTTTCCCACCGGAGATGACTTTTCCCATAGAAAAGTTCACCGGAGATGACTTTTCCCATAGAAAAGTTCACCGGAGATGACTTTCCCAATACAAAAGTTCACCGGGCAAGACTTTCCCAATACAAAAGTTCACCGGGCATGACTTTCCCAAAACAAAAGTTCACCGGAGATGACTTTCCAAATACAAAAGTTCACCGGGCATGACTTTCCCAATACAAAAGTTCACCGGAGATGACTTTCCCAATACAAAAGTTCACCAGGCATGACTTTCCCAATACAAAAGTTCACCGGGCATGACTTTCCCAATACAAAAGTTCACCGGGCATGACTTTCCCAATACAAAAGTTCACCGGGCATGACTTTCCCAATACAAAAGTTCACCGGAGATGACTTTCCCAATACAAAAGTTCACCGGGCATGACTTTCCCAATACAAAAGTTCACCGGGCATGACTTTCCCAATACAAAAGTTCACCGGGCATGACTTTCCCAATACAAAAGTTCACCGGGCATGACTTTCCCAATACAAAAGTTCACCGGAGATGACTTTCCCAATACAAAAGTTCACCGGGCATGACTTTCCCAATACAAAAGTTCACCGGGCATGACTTTCCCAATACAAAAGTTCACCGGAGATGACTTTCCCAACACAAAAGTTCACCGGAGATGACTTTTCCCATAGAAAAGTTCATCGGAGATGACTTTTCCCATAGAAAAGTTCACCGGAGATGACTTTCCCAATACAAAAGTTCACCGGGCATGACTTTCCCAATACAAAAGTTCACCGGGCATGACTTTCCCAATACAAAAGTTCACCGGGCATGACTTTCCCAATACAAAAGTTCACCGGGCATGACTTTCCCAATACAAAAGTTCACCGGGCATGACTTTCCCAATACAAAAGTTCACCGGGCATGACTTTCCCAATACAAAAGTTCACCGGGCATGACTTTCCCAATACAAAAGTTCACCGGGCATGACTTTCCCAATACAAAAGTTCACCGGAGATGACTTTCCCAATACAAAAGTTCACCGGGCATGACTTTCCCAATACAAAAGTTCACCGGGCATGACTTTCCCAATACAAAAGTTCACCGGGCATGACTTTCCCAATACAAAAGTTCACCGGAGATGACTTTCCAAATACAAAATTCACCGGGCATGACTTTCCCAATACAAAAGTTCACCGGAGATGACTTTCCCAATACAAAAGTTCACCGGGCATGACTTTCCCAATACAAAAGTTCACCGGGCATGACTTTCCCAATACAAAAGTTCACCGGGCATGACTTTCCCAATACAAAAGTTCACCGGGCATGACTTTCCCAATACAAAAGTTCACCGGAGATGACTTTTCCCATAGAAAAGTTCACCGGAGATGACTTTCCCAATACAAAAGTTCACCGGGCATGACTTTCCCAATACAAAAGTTCACCGGAGATGACTTTCCCAATACAAAAGTTCACCGGGCATGACTTTCCCAACACAAAAGTTCACCGGAGATGACTTTCCCAATACAAAAGTTCACCGGAGATGACTTTTCCCATAGAAAAGTTCACCGGAGATGACTTTCCCAATACAAAAGTTCACCGGGCATGACTTTCCCAATACAAAAGTTCACCGGGCATGACTTTCCAAATACAAAAGTTCACCGGGCATAACTTTCCCAATACAAAAGTTCACCGGGCATGACTTTCCCAATACAAAAGTTCACCGGGCATGACTTTCCCAATACAAAAGTTCACCGGGCATGACTTTCCCAATACAAAAGTTCACCGGAGATGACTTTCCCAATACAAAAGTTCACCGGAGATGACTTTTCCCATAGAAAAGTTCACCGGAGATGACTTTCCCAATACAAAAGTTCACCGGGCATGACTTTCCCAATACAAAAGTTCACCGGAGATGACTTTCCCAATACAAAAGTTCGCCGGAGATGACTTTTCCCATAGAAAAGTTCACCGGAGATGACTTTCCCAATACAAAAGTTCACCGGGCATGACTTTCCCAATACAAAAGTTCACCGGAGATGACTTTCCCAATACAAAAGTTCACCGGAGATGACTTTTCCCATAGAAAAGTTCACCGGGCATGACTTTCCCAATACAAAAGTTCACTTTCCCAATACAAAAGTTCACCGGGCATGACTTTCCCAATACAAAAGTTCACCGGAGATGACTTTCCCAATACAAAAGTTCGCCGGAGATGACTTTTCCCATAGAAAAGTTCACCGGAGATGACTTTCCCAATACAAAAGTTCACCGGGCATGACTTTCCCAATACAAAAGTTCACCGGAGATGACTTTCCCAATACAAAAGTTCACCGGACATGACTTTCCCAACACAAAAGTTCACCGGAGATGACTTTCCCAATACAAAAGTTCACCGGAGATGACTTTTCCCATAGAAAAGTTCACCGGAGATGACTTTCCCAATACAAAAGTTCACCGGGCATGACTTTCCCAATACAAAAGTTCACCGGGCATGACTTTCCAAATACAAAAGTTCACCGGGCATAACTTTCCCAATACAAAAGTTCACCGGGCATGACTTTCCCAATACAAAAGTTCACCGGGCATGACTTTCCCAATACAAAAGTTCACCGGGCATGACTTTCCCAATACAAAAGTTCACCGGAGATGACTTTCCCAATACAAAAGTTCACCGGAGATGACTTTTCCCATAGAAAAGTTCACCGGAGATGACTTTCCCAATACAAAAGTTCACCGGGCATGACTTTCCCAATACAAAAGTTCACCGGAGATGACTTTCCCAATACAAAAGTTCGCCGGAGATGACTTTTCCCATAGAAAAGTTCACCGGAGATGACTTTCCCAATACAAAAGTTCACCGGGCATGACTTTCCCAATACAAAAGTTCACCGGAGATGACTTTCCCAATACAAAAGTTCACCGGAGATGACTTTCCCAATACAAAAGTTCACCGGGCATGACTTTCCCAATACAAAAGTTCACCGGGCATGACTTTCCCAATACAAAAGTTCACCGGGCATGACTTTCCCAATACAAAAGTTCACCGGGCATGACTTTCCCAATACAAAAGTTCACCGGGCATGACTTTGCCAATACAAAAGTTCACCGGGCATGACTTTCCCAATACAAAAGTTCACCGGGCATGACTTTCCCAATACAAAAGTTCACCGGGCATGACTCTCCCAATACAAAAGTTCACCGGGCATGACTTTCCCAATACAAAAGTTCACCGGGCATGACTTTCCCAATACAAAAGTTCACCGGGCATGACTTTCCCAATACAAAAGTTCACCGGAGATGACTTTCCCAATACAAAAGTTCACCGGAGATGACTTTTCCCATAGAAAAGTTCACCGGAGATGACTTTCCCAATACAAAAGTTCACCGGGCATGACTTTCCCAATACAAAAGTTCACCGGGCATGACTTTCCCAATACAAAAGTTCACCGGGCATGACTTTCCCAATACAAAAGTTCACCGGACATGACTTTCCCAATACAAAAGTTCACCGGGCATGACTTTCCCAATACAAAAGTTCACCGGAGATGACTTTCCCAATACAAAAGTTCACCGGGCATGACTTTCCCAATACAAAAGTTCACCGGGCATGACTTTCCCAATACAAAAGTTCACCGGGCATGACTTTCCCAATACAAACGTTCACCGGGCATGACTTTCCCAATACAAAAGTTCACCGGGCATGACTTTGCCAATACAAAAGTTCACCGGGCATGACTTTCCCAATACAAAAGTTCACCGGGCATGACTTTCCCAATACAAAAGTTCACCGGGCATGACTCTCCCAATACAAAAGTTCACCGGGCATGACTTTCCCAATACAAAAGTTCACCGGGCATGACTTTCCCAATACAAAAGTTCACCGGGCATGACTTTCCCAATACAAAAGTTCACCGGAGATGACTTTCCCAATACAAAAGTTCACCGGAGATGACTTTTCCCATAGAAAAGTTCACCGGAGATGACTTTCCCAATACAAAAGTTCACCGGGCATGACTTTCCCAATACAAAAGTTCACCGGGCATGACTTTCCCAATACA
The DNA here is from genome assembly GCF_047663935.1 of Musca autumnalis. Classification (NCBI taxonomy): domain Eukaryota; kingdom Metazoa; phylum Arthropoda; class Insecta; order Diptera; family Muscidae; genus Musca; species Musca autumnalis. The sequence goes on from NW_027411976.1 coordinate 64,571, forward strand.
AAAGTTCACCGGGCATGACTTTCCCAATACAAAAGTTCACCGGACATGACTTTCCCAATACAAAAGTTCACCGGGCATGACTTTCCCAATACAAAAGTTCACCGGAGATGACTTTCCCAATACAAAAGTTCACCGGGCATGACTTTCCCAATACAAAAGTTCACCGGGCATGACTTTCCCAATACAAAAGTTCACCGGGCATGACTTTCCCAATACAAACGTTCACCGGGCATGACTTTCCCAATACAAAAGTTCACCGGGCATGACTTTCCCAATACAAAAGTTCACCGGACATGACTTTCCCAATACAAAAGTTCACCGGGCATGACTTTCCCTATACAAAAGTTCACCGGAGATGACTTTCCCAATACAAAAGTTCACCGGAGATGACTTTCCCAATACAAAAGTTCACCGGGCATGACTTTCCCAATACAAAAGTTCACCGGACAGGACTTTCCCAATACAAAAGTTCACCGGGCATGACTTTCCCAATACAAAAGTTCACCGGGCATGACTTTCCCAATACAAAAGTTCACCGGAGATGACTTTTCCCATAGAAAAGTTCACCGGGCATGACTTTCCCAATACAAAAGTTCACCGGAGATGACTTTCCCAATACAAAAGTTCACCGGGCATGACTTTCACAATACAAAAGTTCACCGGGCATGACTTTCCCAATACAAAAGTTCACCGGGCATGACTTTCCCAATACAAAAGTTCACCGGGCATGACTTTCCCAATACAAACGTTCACCGGGCATGACTTTCCCAATACAAAAGTTCACCGGGCATGACTTTCCCAATACAAAAGTCCACCGGGCATGACTTTCCCAATACAAAAGTTCACCGGGCATGACTTTCCCAATACAAAAGTTCACCTGGCACGACTTTCCCAATACAAAAGTTCACCGGGCATGACTTTCCCAATACAAAAGTTCACCGGGCATGACTTTCCCAATACAAAAGTTCACCGGGCATGACTTTCCCAATACAAAAGTTCATCGGAGATGACTTTCCCAATACAAAAGTTCACCGGGCACGACTTTCCCAATACAAAAGTTCACCGGGCATGACTTTCCCAATACAAAAGTTCACCGGGCATGACTTTCCCAATACAAAAGTTCACCGGGCATGACTTTCCCAATACAAAAGTTCACCGGGCATGACTTTCCCAATACAAAAGTTCACCGGAGATGACTTTCCCAATACAAAGGTTCACCGGGCATGACTTTCCCAATACAAAAGTTCACCGGAGATGACTCTCCCAATACAACAGTTCACCGGGCATGACTTTCCCAATACAAAAGTTCACCGGGCATGACTTTCCCAATACAAAAGTTCACCGGAGATGACTTTTCCCATAGAAAAGTTCACCGGGCATGACTTTCCCAATACAAAAGTTCACCGGAGATGACTTTCCCAATACAAAAGTTCACCGGGCATGACTTTCCCAATACAAAAGTTCACCGGGCATGACTTTCCCAATACAAAAGTTCACCGGGCATGACTTTCCCAATACAAACGTTCACCGGGCATGACTTTCCCAATACAAAAGTTCACCGGGCATGACTTTGCCAATACAAAAGTTCACCGGGCATGACTTTCCCAATACAAAAGTTCACCGGGCATGACTTTCCCAATACAAAAGTTCACCGGGCATGACTCTCCCAATACAAAAGTTCACCGGGCATGACTTTCCCAATACAAAAGTTCACCGGGCATGACTTTCCCAATACAAAAGTTCACCGGGCATGACTTTCCCAATACAAAAGTTCACCGGAGATGACTTTCCCAATACAAAAGTTCACCGGAGATGACTTTTCCCATAGAAAAGTTCACCGGAGATGACTTTCCCAATACAAAAGTTCACCGGGCATGACTTTCCCAATACAAAAGTTCACCGGGCATGACTTTCCCAATACAAAAGTTCACCGGGCATGACTTTCCCAATACAAAAGTTCACCGGACATGACTTTCCCAATACAAAAGTTCACCGGGCATGACTTTCCCAATACAAAAGTTCACCGGAGATGACTTTCCCAATACAAAAGTTCACCGGGCATGACTTTCCCAATACAAAAGTTCACCGGGCATGACTTTCCCAATACAAAAGTTCACCGGGCATGACTTTCCCAATACAAACGTTCACCGGGCATGACTTTCCCAATACAAAAGTTCACCGGGCATGACTTTCCCAATACAAAAGTTCACCGGACATGACTTTCCCAATACAAAAGTTCACCGGGCATGACTTTCCCTATACAAAAGTTCACCGGAGATGACTTTCCCAATACAAAAGTTCACCGGAGATGACTTTCCCAATACAAAAGTTCACCGGGCATGACTTTCCCAATACAAAAGTTCACCGGACAGGACTTTCCCAATACAAAAGTTCACCGGGCATGACTTTCCCAATACAAAAGTTCACCGGGCATGACTTTCCCAATACAAAAGTTCACCGGAGATGACTTTTCCCATAGAAAAGTTCACCGGGCATGACTTTCCCAATACAAAAGTTCACCGGAGATGACTTTCCCAATACAAAAGTTCACCGGGCATGACTTTCACAATACAAAAGTTCACCGGGCATGACTTTCCCAATACAAAAGTTCACCGGGCATGACTTTCCCAATACAAAAGTTCACCGGGCATGACTTTCCCAATACAAAAGTTCACCGGGCATGACTTTCCCAATACAAAAGTTCACCGGGCATGACTTTCCCAATACAAAAGTCCACCGGGCATGACTTTCCCAATACAAAAGTTCACCGGGCATGACTTTCCCAATACAAAAGTTCACCTGGCACGACTTTCCCAATACAAAAGTTCACCGGGCATGACTTTCCCAATACAAAAGTTCACCGGGCATGACTTTCCCAATACAAAAGTTCACCGGGCATGACTTTCCCAATACAAAAGTTCACCGGAGATGACTTTCCCAATACAAAAGTTCACCGGGCACGACTTTCCCAATACAAAAGTTCACCGGGCATGACTTTCCCAATACAAAAGTTCACCGGGCATGACTTTCCCAATACAAAAGTTCACCGGGCATGACTTTCCCAATACAAAAGTTCACCGGGCATGACTTTCCCAATACAAAAGTTCACCGGAGATGACTTTCCCAATACAAAGGTTCACCGGGCATGACTTTCCCAATACAAAAGTTCACCGGAGATGACTCTCCCAATACAAAAGTTCACCGGGCATGACTTTCCCAATACAAAAGTTCACCGGGCATGACTTTCCCAATACAAAAGTTCACCGGAGATGACTTTTCCCATAGAAAAGTTCACCAGGCATGACTTTCCCAATACAAAAGTTCACCGGAGATGACTTTCCCAATACAAAAGTTCACCGGGCATGACTTTCCCAATACAAAAGTTTACCGGAGATGACTTTCCCAATACAATAGTTCACCTGGCACGACTTTCCCAATACAAAAGTTCACCGGGCATGACTTTCCCAATACAAAAAGTCACCGGGCATGATTTTCCCAATACAAAAGTTCACCGGGCATGACTTTCCCAATACAAAAGTTCACCGGGCATGACTTTCCCAATACAAAAGTTCACCGGACATGACTTTCCCAATACAAAAGTTCACCGGGCATGACTTTCCCAATACAAAAGTTCACCGGAGATGACTTTCCCAATACAAAAGTTCACCGGGCACGACTTTCCCAATACAAAAGTTCACCGGAGATGACTTTCCCAATACAAAAGTTCACCGGGCATGACTTTCCCAATACAAAAGTTCACCGGGCATGACTTTCCCAATACAAAAGTTCACCGGGCATGACTTTCCCAATACAAAAGTTCACCGGGCATGACTTTCCCAATACAAAATTTCACCGGGCATGACTTTCCCAATACAAAAGTTCACCGGAGATGACTTTCCCAATACAAAAGTTCACCGGGCATGACTTTCCCAATACAAAACTTCACCGGAGATGACTTTTCCCATAGAAAAGTTCACCGGAGATGACTTTCCCAATACAAAAGTTCACCGGACATGACTTTCCCAATACAAAAGTTCACCGGGCATGACTTTCCCAATACAAAAGTTCACCGGGCATGACTTTCCCTATACAAAAGTTCACCGGAGATGACTTTCCCAATACAAAAGTTCACCGGAGATGACTTTCCCAATACAAAAGTTCACCGGGCATGACTTTCCCAATACAAAAGTTCACCGGACATGACTTTCCCAATACAAAAGTTCACCGGGCATGACTTTCCCTATACACAAGTTCACCGGAGATGACTTTCCCAATACAAAAGTTCACCGGGCATGACTTTCCCAATACAAAAGTTCACCGGACAGGACTTTCCCAATACAAAAGTTCACCGGGCATGACTTTCCCAATACAAAAGTTCACCGGGCATGACTTTCCCAATACAAAAGTTCACCGGAGATGACTTTTCCCATAGAAAAGTTCACCGGGCGTGACTTTCCCAATACAAAAGTTCACCGGAGATGACTTTCCCAATACAAAAGTTCACCGGGCATGACTTTCCCAATACAAAAGTTCACCGGGCATGACTTTCCCAATACAAAAGTTCACCGGGCATGACTTTCCCAATACAAAAGTTCACCGGGCATGACTTTCCCAATACAAAAGTTCACCGGGCATGACTTTCCCAATACAAAAGTTCACCGGGCATGACTTTCCCAATACAAAAGTCCACCGGGCATGACTTTCCCAATACAAAAGTTCACCGGGCATGACTTTCCCAATACAAAATTTCACCTGGCACGACTTTCCCAATACAAAAGTTCACCGGGCATGACTTTCCCAATACAAAAGTTCACCGGGCATGACTTTCCCAATACAAAAGTTCACCGGGCATGACTTTCCCAATACAAAAGTTCACCGGAGATGACTTTCCCAATACAAAAGTTCACCGGGCACGACTTTCCCAATACAAAAGTTCACCGGGCATGACTTTCCCAATACAAAAGTTCACCGGGCATGACTTTCCCAATACAAAAGTTCACCGGGCATGACTTTCCCAATACAAAAGTTCACCGGGCATGATTTTCCCAATACAAAAGTTCACCGGAGATGACTTTCCCAATACAAAGGTTCACCGGGCATGACTTTCCCAATACAAAAGTTCACCGGAGATGACTCTCCCAATACAAAAGTTCACCGGGCATGACTTTCCCAATACAAAAGTTCACCGGGCATGACTTTCCCAATACAAAAGTTCACCGGAGATGACTTTTCCCATAGAAAAGTTCACCGGGCATGACTTTCCCAATACAAAAGTTCACCGGAGATGACTTTCCCAATACAAAAGTTCACCGGGCATGACTTTCCCAATACAAAAGTTCACCGGAGATGACTTTCCCAATACAAAAGTTCACCTGGCACGACTTTCCCAATACAAAAGTTCACCGGGCATGACTTTCCCAATACAAAAAGTCACCGGGCATGATTTTCCCAATACAAAAGTTCACCGGGCATGACTTTCCCAATACAAAAGTTCACCGGGCATGACTTTCCCAATACAAAAGTTCACCGGACATGACTTTCCCAATACAAAAGTTCACCGGGCATGACTTTCCCAATACAAAAGTTCACCGGAGATGACTTTCCCAATACAAAAGTTCACCGGGCACGACTTTCCCAATACAAAAGTTCACCGGAGATGACTTTCCCAATACAAAAGTTCACCGGGCATGACTTTCCCAATACAAAAGTTCACCGGGCATGACTTTCCCAATACAAAAGTTCACCGGGCATGACTTTCCCAATACAAAAGTTCCCCGGGCATGACTTTCCCAATACAAAAGTTCACCGGGCATGACTTTCCCAATACAAAAGTTCACCGGGCATGATTTTCCCAATACAAAAGTTCACCGGGCATGACTTTCCCAATACAAAAGTTCACCGGAGATGACTTTCCCAATACAAAAGTTCACCGGGCATGACTTTCCCAATACAAAAGTTCACCGGAGATGACTTTTCCCATAGAAAAGTTCACCGGAGATGACTTTCCCAATACAAAAGTTCACCGGGCATGACTTTCCCAATACAAAAGTTCACCGGGCATGACTTTCCCAATACAAAAGTTCACCGGGCATGACTTTCCCAATACAAAAGTTCACCGGGCATGACTTTCCCAATACAAAAGTTCACCGGAGATGACTTTCCCAATACAAAAGTTCACCGGAGATGACTTTCCCAATACAAAAGTTCACCGGAGATGACTTTCCCAATACAAAAGTTCACCGGGCATGACTTTCCCAATACAAAAGTTCACCGGAGATGACTTTTCCCATAGAAAAGTTCACCGGAGATGACTTTCCCAATACAAAAGTTCACCGGGCATGACTTTCCCAATACAAAAGTTCACCGGGCATGACTTTCCCAATACAAAAGTTCACCGGGCATGACTTTCCCAATACAAAAGTTCACCGGGCATGACTTTCCCAATACAAAAGTTCACCGGGCATGACTTTCCCAATACAAAAGTTCACCGGGCATGACTTTCCCAATACAAAAGTTCACCGGGAATGACTTTCCCAATACAAAAGTTCACCGGGCATGACTTTCCCAATACAAAAGTTCACCGGGCATGACTTTCCCAATACAAAAGTTCACCGGAGATGACTTTCCCAATACAAAAGTTCACCGGGCATGACTTTCCCAATACAAAAGTTCACCGGGCATGACTTTCCCAATACAAAAGTTCACCGGGCATGACTTTCCCAATACAAAAGTTCACCGGAGATGACTTTCCCAATACAAAATTCACCGGGCATGACTTTCCCAATACAAAAGTTCACCGGAGATGACTTTCCCAATACAAAAGTTCACCGGGCATGACTTTCCCAATACAAAAGTTCACCGGGCATGACTTTCCCAATACAAAAGTTCACCGGGCATGACTTTCCCAATACAAAAGTTCACCGGAGATGACTTTTCCCATAGAAAAGTTCACCGGAGATGACTTTCCCAATACAAAAGTTCACCGGGCATGACTTTCCCAATACAAAAGTTCACCGGAGATGACTTTCGCAATACAAAAGTTCACCGGGCATGACTTTCCCAACACAAAAGTTCACAGGAGATGACTTTCCCAATACAAAAGTTCACCGGAGATGACTTTTCCCATAGAAAAGTTCACCGGAGATGACTTTCCCAATACAAAAGTTCACCGGGCATGACTTTCCCAATACAAAAGTTCACCGGGCATGACTTTCCAAATACAAAAGTTCACCGGGCATAACTTTCCCAATACAAAAGTTCACCGGGCATGACTTTCCCAATACAAAAGTTCACCGGGCATGACTTTCCCAATACAAAAGTTCACCGGGCATGACTTTCCCAATACAAAAGTTCACCGGGCATGACTTTCCCAATACAAAAGTTCACTGGGCATGACTTTCCCAATACAAAAGTTCACCGGAGATGACTTTTCCCATAGAAAAGTTCACCGGGCATGACTTTCCCATACAAAAGTTCACCGGGCATGACTTTCCCAATACAAAAGTTCACCGGGCATGACTTTCCCAATACAAAAGTTCACCGGGCATGACTTTCCCAATACAAAAGTTCACCGGAGATGACTTTCCCAATACAAAAGTTCACCGGAGATGACTTTTCCCATAGAAAAGTTCACCGGAGATGACTTTCCCAATACAAAAGTTCACCGGGCATGACTTTCCCAATACAAAAGTTCACCGGGCATGACTTTCCCAATACAAAAGTTCACCGGACATGACTTTCCCAATACAAAAGTTCACCGGGCATGACTTTCTCAATACAAAAGTTCACCGGAGATGACTTTCCCAATACAAAAGTTCACCGGAGATGACTTTCCCAATACAAAAGTTCACCGGGCATGACTTTCCCAATACAAAAGTTCACCGGGCATGACTTTCCCAATACAAAAGTTCACCGGGCATGACTTTCGCAATACAAACGTTCACCGGGCATGACTTTCCCAATACAAAAGTTCACCGGGCATGACTTTCCCAATACAAAAGTTCACCGGACATGACTTTCCCAATACAAAAGTTCACCGGGCATGACTTTCCCTATACAAAAGTTCACCGGAGATGACTTTCCCAATATAAAAGTTCACCGGAGATGACTTTCCCAATACAAAAGTTCACCGGGCATGACTTTCCCAATACAAAAGTTCACCGGACAGGACTTTCCCAATACAAAAGTTCACCGGGCATGACTTTCCCAATACAAAAGTTCACCGGGCATGACTTTCCCAATACAAAAGTTCACCGGAGATGACTTTTCCCATAGAAAAGTTCACCGGGCATGACTTTCCCAATACAAAAGTTCACCGGAGATGACTTTCCCAATACAAAAGTTCACCGGGCATGACTTTCCCAATACAAAAGTTCACCGGGCATGACTTTCCCAATACAAAAGTTCACCGGGCATGACTTTCCCAATACAAAAGTTCACCGGGCATGACTTTCCCAATACAAAAGTTCACCGGGCATGACTTTCCCAATACAAAAGTTCACCGGGCATGACTTTCCCAATACATAAGTCCACCGGGCAAGACTTTCCCAATACAAAAGTTCACCGGGCATGACTTTCCCAATACAAAAGTTCACCTGGCACGACTTTCCCAATACAAAAGTTCACCGGACATGACTTTCCCAATACAAAAGTTCACCGGGCATGACTTTCCCAATACAAAAGTTCACCGGGCATGACTTTCCCAATACAAAAGTTCACCGGAGATGACTTTCCCAATACAAAAGTTCACCGGGCACGACTTTCCCAATACAAAAGTTCACCGGGCATGACTTTCCCAATACAAAAGTTCACCGGGCATGACTTTCCCAATACAAAAGTTCACCGGGCATGACTTTCCCAATACAAAAGTTCACCGGAGATGACTTTCCCAATACAAAGGTTCACCGGGCATGACTTTCCCAATACAAAAGTTCACCGGAGATGACTCTACCAATACAAAAGTTCACCGGGCATGACTTTCCCAATACAAAAGTTCACCGGAGATGACTTTTCCCATAGAAAAGTTCACCGGGCATGACTTTCCCAATACAAAAGTTCACCGGAGATGACTTTCCCAATACAAAAGTTCACCGGGCATGACTTTCCCAATACAAAAGTTCACCGGAGATGACTTTCCCAATACAATAGTTCACCTGGCACGACTTTCCCAATACAAAAGTTCACCGGGCATGACTTTCCCAATACAAAAAGTCACCGGGCATGATTTTCCCAATACAAAAGTTCACCGGGCATGACTTTCCCAATACAAAAGTTCACCGGGCATGACTTTCCCAATACAAAAGTTAACCGGACATGACTTTCCCAATACAAAAGTTCACCGGGCATGACTTTCCCAATACAAAAGTTAACCGGACATGACTTTCCCAATACAAAAGTTCACCGGGCATGACTTTCCCAATACAAAAGTTCACCGGAGATGACTTTCCCAATACAAAAGTTCACCGGGCACGACTTTCCCAATACAAAAGTTCACCGGAGATGACTTTCCCAATACAAAAGTTCACCGGGCATGACTTTCCCAATACAAAAGTTCACCGGGCATGACTTTCCCAATACAAAAGTTCACCGGGCATGACTTTCCCAATACAAAAGTTCACCGGGCATGACTTTCCCAATACAAAAGTTCACCGGGCATGACTTTCCCAATACAAAAGTTCACCGGGCATGACTTTCCCAATACAAAAGTTCACCGGGCATGACTTTCCCAATACAAAAGTTCACCGGAGATGACTTTCCCAATACAAAAGTTCACCGGGCATGACTTTCCCAATACAAAACTTCACCGGAGATGACTTTTCCCATAGAAAAGTTCACCGGAGATGACTTTCCCAATACAAAAGTTCACCGGGCATGACTTTCCCAATACAAAAGTTCACCGGGCATGACTTTCCCAATACAAAAGTTCACCGGGCATGACTTTCCCTATACAAAAGTTCACCGGAGATGACTTTCCCAATACAAAAGTTCACCGGAGATGACTTTCCCAATACAAAAGTTCACCGGGCATGACTTTCCCTATACACAAGTTCACCGGAGATGACTTTCCCAATACAAAAGTTCACCGGAGATGACTTTCCCAATACAAAAGTTCACCGGGCTTGACTTTCCCAATACAAAAGTTCACCGGACAGGACTTTCCCAATACAAAAGTTCACCGGGCATGACTTTCCCAATACAAAAGTTCACCGGGCATGACTTTCCCAATACAAAAGTTCACCGGAGATGACTTTTCCCATAGAAAAGTTCACCGGGCATGACTTTCCCAATACAAAAGTTCACCGGAGATGACTTTCCCAATACAAAAGTTCACCGGGCATGACTTTCCCAATACAAAAGTTCACCGGGCATGATTTTCCCAATACAAAAGTTCACCGGGCATGACTTTCCCAATACAAAAGTTCACCGGGCATGACTTTCCCAATACAAAAGTTCACCGGGCATGACTTTCCCAATACAAAAGTTCACCGGGCATGACTTTCCCAATACAAAAGTCCACCGGGCATGACTTTCCCAATACAAAAGTTCACCGGGCATGACTTTCCCAATACAAAAGTTCACCTGGCACGACTTTCCCAATACAAAAGTTCACCGGGCATGACTTTCCCAATACAAAAGTTCACCGGGCATGACTTTCCCAATACAAAAGTTCACCGGGCATGACTTTCCCAATACAAAAGTTCACCGGAGATGACTTTCCCAATACAAAAGTTCACCGGGCACAACTTTCCCAATACAAAAGTTCACCGGGCATGACTTTCCCAATACAAAAGTTCACCGGGCATGACTTTCCCAATACAAAAGTTCACCGGGCATGACTTTCCCAATACAATTGTTCACCGGGCATGACTTTCCCAATACAAAAGTTCACCGGAGATGATTTTCCCAATACAAAGGTTCACCGGGCATGACTTTCCCAATACAAAAGTTCACCGGAGATGACTCTCCCAATACAAAAGTTCACCGGGCATGACTTTCCCAATACAAAAGTTCACCGGGCATGACTTTCCCAATACAAAAGTTCACCGGAGATGACTTTTCCCATAGAAAAGTTCACCGGGCATGACTTTCCCAATACAAAAGTTCACCGGAGATGACTTTCCCAATACAAAAGTTCACCGGGCATGACTTTCCCAATACAAAAGTTCACCGGAGATGACTTTCCCAATACAAAAGTTCACCTGGCACGACTTTCCCAATACAAAAGTTCACCGGGCATGACTTTCCCAATACAAAAAGTCACCGGGCATGATTTTCCCAATACAAAAGTTCACCGGGCATGACTTTCCCAATACAAAAGTTCACCGGGCATGACTTTCCCAATACAAAAGTTCACCGGACATGACTTTCCCAATACAAAAGTTCACCGGGCATGACTTTCCCAATACAAAAGTTCACCGGAGATGACTTTCCCAATACAAAAGTTCACCGGGCACGACTTTCCCAATACAAAAGTTCACCGGAGATGACTTTCCCAATACAAAAGTTCACCGGGCATGGCTTTCCCAATACGAAAGTTCACCGGACATGACTTTCCCAATACAAAAGTTCACCGGGCATGACTTTCCCAATACAAAAGTTCACCGGGCATGACTTTCCCAATACAAAAGTTCACCGGAGATGACTTTCCCAATACAAAAGTTCACCGGGCATGACTTTCCCAATACAAAAGTTCACCGGAGATGACTTTTCCCATAGAAAAGTTCACCGGAGATGACTTTCCCAATACAAAAGTTCACCGGGCATGACTTTCCCAATACAAAAGTTCACCGGGCATGACTTTCCCAATACAAAAGTTCACCGGGCATGACTTTCCCAATACAAAAGTTCACCGGGCATGACTTTCCCAATACAAAAGTTCACCGGGCATGACTTTCCCAATACAAAAGTTCACCGGGCATGACTTTCCCAATACAAAAGTTCACCGGGCATGACTTTCCCAATACAAAATTTCACCGGGCATGACTTTCCCAATACAAAACTTCACCGGAGATGACTTTCCCAATACAAAAGTTCACCGGAGATGACTTTCCCAATACAAAAGTTCACCGGAGATGACTTTCCCAATACAAAAGTTCACCGGGCATGACCTTCCCAATACAAAAGTTCACCGGAGATGACTTTTCCCATAGAAAAGTTCACCGGAGATGACTTTCCCAATACAAAAGTTCACCGGGCATGACTTTCCCAATACAAAAGTTCACCGGGCATGACTTTCCCAATACAAAAGTTCACCGGGCATGACTTTCCCAATACAAAAGTTCACCGGGCATGACTTTCCCAATACAAAAGTTCACCGGGCATGACTTTCCCAATACAAAAGTTCACCGGGCATGACTTTCCCAATACAAAAGTTCACCGGGCATGTCTTTCCCAATACAAAAGTTCACCGGAGATGACTTTCCCAATACAAAAGTTCACCGGAGATGACTTTCCCATAGAAAAGTTCACCGGAGATGACTTTCCCAATACAAAAGTTCACCGGGCATGACTTTCCCAATACAAAAGTTCACCGGAGATGACTTCCCCAATAAAAAAGTTCACCGGGCATGACTTTCCCAATACAAAAGTTTACCGGGCATGACTTTCCCAATACAAAAGTTCACCGGGCATGACTTTCCCAATACAAAAGTTCACCGGGCATGACTTTCCCAATACAAAAGTTCACCGGGCATGTCTTTCCCAATACAAAAGTTCACCGGAGATGACTTTCCCAATACAAAAGTTCACCGGAGATGACTTTCCCATAGAAAAGTTCACCGGGCATGACCTTCCCAATACAAAAGTTCACCGGGCATGACTTTCCCAATACAAAAGTTCACCGGGCATGACTTTCCCAATACAAAAGTTCACCGGGCATGACTTTCCCAATACAAAAGTTCACCGGGCATGACTTTCCCAATACAAAAGTTCACCGGGCATGACTTTCCCAATACAAAAGTTCACCGGAGATGACTTTCCCAATACAAAAGTTCACCGGGCATGACTTTCCCAATACAAAAGTTCACCGGGCATGACTTTCCCAATACAAAAGTTCACCGGGCATGACTTTCCCAATACAAAAGTTCACCGGAGATGACTTTCCCAATACAAAGGTTCACCGGAGATGACTTTCCCAATACAAAAGTTCACCGGAGATGACTTTCCCAATACAAAAGTTCACCGGAGATGACTTTCCCAATACAAAAGTTCACCGGGCATGACTTTCCCAATACAAAAGTTCACCGGAGATGACTTTCCCAATACAAAAGTTCACCGGAGATGACCTTTCCCATAGAAAAGTTCACCGGGCATGACTTTCCCAATACAAAAGTTCACCGGGCATGACTTTCCCAATACAAAAGTTCACAGGAGATGACTTTTCCCATAGAAAAGTTCACCGGGCATGACTTTCCCAATACAAAAGTTCACCGGGCATGACTTTCCCAATACAAAAGTTCACCGGGCATGACTTTCCCAATACAAAAGTTCACCGGGCATGAATTTCCAAATACAAAAGTTCACCGGAGATGACTTTCCCAATACAAAAGTTCACCGGAGATGACTTTCCCAATACAAAAGTTCACCGGGCATGACTTTCCCAATACAAAAGTTCACCGGGCATGACTTTCCCAATACAAAAGTTCACCGGAGATGACTTTCCCAATACAAAAGTTCACCGGAGATGACTTTCCCAATACAAAAGTGCACCGGAGATGACTTTCCCAATACAAAAGTTCACCGGAGATGACTTTCTCAATACAAAAGTTCACCGGGCATGACTTTCCCAATACAAAAGTTCACCGGAGATGACTTTTCCAATACAAAAGTTCACCGGAGATGACTTTCCCAATACAAAAGTTCACCGGAGATGACTTTTCCCATAGAAAAGTTCACCGGCCATGACTTTCCCAATACAAAAGTTTACCGGGCATGACTTTCCCACTACAAAAGTTCACCGGAGATGAATTTCCCAATACAAAAGTTCACCGGGCACGACTTTCCCAATACAAAAGTTCACCGGGCATGACTTTCCCAATACAAAAGTTCACCGGAGATGACTTTTCCCATAGAAAAGTTCACCGGGCATAACTTTCCCAATACAAAAGTTCACCGGGCATGACTTTCGCAATACAAAAGTTCACCGGAGATGACTTTCCCAATACAAAAGTTCACCGGAGATGACTTTCCCATAGAAAAGTTCACCGGGCATGACTTTCCCAATACAAAAGTTCACCGGGCATGACTTTCCCAATACAAAAGTTCACAGGAGATGACTTTTCCCATAGAAAAGTTCACCGGGCATGACTTTCCCAATACAAAAGTTCACCGGGCATGACTTTCCCAATACAAAAGTTCACCGGGCATGACTTTCCCAATACAAAAGTTCACCGGGCATGAATTTCCAAATACAAAAGTTCACCGGAGATGACTTTCCCAATACAAAAGTTCACCGGAGATGACTTTCCCAATACAAAAGTTCACCGGGCATGACTTTCCCAATACAAAAGTTCACCGGGCATGACTTTCCCAATACAAAAGTTCACCGGAGATGACTTTCCCAATACAAAAGTTCACCGGAGATGACTTTCCCAATACAAAAGTGCACCGGAGATGACTTTCCCTGAACAAAAGTTCACCGGAGATGACTTTCTCAATACAAAAGTTCACCGGGCATGACTTTCCCAATACAAAAGTTCACCGGAGATGACTTTTCCAATACAAAAGTTCACCGGAGATGACTTTCCCAATACAAAAGTTCACCGGAGATGACTTTTCCCATAGAAAAGTTCACCGGCCATGACTTTCCCAATACAAAAGTTTACCGGGCATGACTTTCCCACTACAAAAGTTCACCGGAGATGAATTTCCCAATACAAAAGTTCACCGGGCACGACTTTCCCAATACAAAAGTTCACCGGGCATGACTTTCCCAATACAAAAGTTCACCGGAGATGACTTTTCCCATAGAAAAGTTCACCGGGCATAACTTTCCCAATACAAAAGTTCACCGGGCATGACTTTCGCAATACAAAAGTTCACCGGAGATGACTTTCCCAATACAAAAGTTCACCGGAGATGACTTTCCCAATACAAAAGTTCACCGGGCATGACTTTCCCAATACAAAAGTTCACCGGAGATGACTTTCCCAATACAAAAGTTCACCGGGCATGACTTTCCCAATACAAAAGTTCACCGGGCATGACTTTCGCAATACAAAAGTTCACCGGGCATGACTTTCCCAATACAAAAGTTCACCGGAGATGACTTTCCCAATACAAAAGTTCACCGGAGATGACTTTTCCCATAGAAAAGTTCACCGGAGATGACTTTCCCAATACAAAAGTTCACCGGGCATGACTTTCCCAATACAAAAGTTCACCGGGCATGACTTTCCCAATACAAAAGTTCACCGGGCATGACTTTCCCAATACAAAAGTTCACCGGGCATGACTTTCCCAATACAAAAGTTCACCGGAGATGACTTTCCCAATACAAAAGTTCACCGGGCATGACTTTCCCAATACAAAAGTTCACCGGGCATGACTTTCCCAATACAAAAGTTCACCGGGCATGACTTTCCCAATACAAAAGTTCACCGGGCATGACTTTCCCAATACAAAAGTTCACCGGGCATGACTTTCCCAATACAAAAGTTCACCGGAGATGACTTTCCCAATACAAAAGTTCACCGGAGATGACTTTCCCAATACAAAATTCACCGGAGATGACTTTCCCAATACAAAAGTTCACCGGGCATGACTTTCCCAATACAAAAGTTCACCGGGCATGACTTTCCCAATACAAAAGTTCACCGGGCATGACTTTCCCAATACAAAAGTTCACCGGAGATGACTTTCCCAATACAAAAGTTCACCGGGCATGACTTTCCCAATACAAAAGTTCACCGGGCATGACTTTCCCAATACAAAAGTTTACCGGAGATGACTTTCCCAATACAAAAGTTCACCGGAGATGACTTTCCCAATACAAAAGTTCACCGGGCATGACTTTCCCAATACAAAAGTTCACCGGAGATGACTTTCCCAATACAAAAGTTCACCGGGCATGACTTTCCCAATACAAAAGTTCACCGGGCATGACTTTCCCAATACAAAAGTTCACCGGACATGACTTTCCCAATACAAAAGTTCACCGGAGATGACTTTCCCAATACAAAAGTTCACCGGGCACGACTTTCCCAATACAAAAGTTCACAGGGCATGACTTTCCCAATACAAAAGTTCACCGGGCATGACTTTCCCAATACAAAAGTTCACCGGGCATGACTTTCCCAATACAAAAGTTCACCGGAGATGACTTTTCCCATAGAAAAGTTCACCGGAGATGACTTTCCCAATACAAAAGTTCACCGGGCATGACTTTCCCAATACAAAAGTTCACCGGGCATGACTTTCCCAATACAAAAGTTCACCGGGCATGACTTTCCCAATACAAAAGTTCACCGGGCATGACTTTCCCAATACAAAAGTTCACCGGGCATGACTTTCCCAATACAAAAGTTCACCGGGCATGACTTTCCCAATACAAAAGTTCACCGGAGATGACTTTCCCAATACAAAAGTTCACCGGGCACGACTTTCCCAATACAAAAGTTCACCGGGCATGACTTTCCCAATACAAAAGTTCACCGGAGATGACTTTTCCCATAGAAAAGTTCACCGGAGATGACTTTCCCAATACAAAAGTTCACGGGGCATGACTTTCCCAATACAAAAGTTCACCGGGCATGACTTTCCCAATACAAAAGTTCACCGGGCATGACTTTCCCAATACAAAAGTTCACCGGAGATGACTTTTCCCATAGAAAAGTTCACCGGAGATGACTTTCCCAATACCAAAGTTCACCGGGCATGACTTTCCCAATACAAAAGTTCACCGGACATGACTTTCCCAATACAAAAGTTCACCGGGCATGACTTTCCCAATACAAAAGTTCACCGGGCATGACTTTCCCAATACAAAAGTTCACCGGAGATGACTTTCCCAATACAAAAGTTCACCGGGCATGACTTTCCCAATACAAAAGTTCACCGGGCATGACTTTCCCAATACAAAAGTTTACCGGAGATGACTTTCCCAATACAAAAGTTCACCGGAGATGACTTTCCCAATACAAAAGTTCACCGGGCATGACTTTCCCAATACAAAAGTTCACCGGAGATGACTTTCCCAATACAAAAGTTCACCGGGCATGACTTTCCCAATACAAAAGTTCACCGGAGATGACTTTCCCATAGAAAAGTTCACCGGAGATGACTTTTCCCATAGAAAAGTTCACCGGAGATGACTTTCCCAATACAAAAGTTCACCGGGCATGACTTTCCCAATACAAAAGTTCACCGGGCATGACTTTCCCAATACAAAAGTTCACCGGGCATGACTTTCCCAATACAAAAGTTCACCGGGCATGACTTTCCCAATACAAAAGTTCACCGGGCACGACTTTCCCAATTAAAAGTTCACCGGGCATGACTTTCCCAATACAAAAGTTCACCGGGCATGACTTTCCCAATACAAAAGTTCACCGGGCATGACTTTCCCAATACAAAAGTTCACCGGGCATGACTTTCCCAATACAAAAGTTCACCGGGCATGACTTTCCCAATACAAAAGTTCACCGGGCATGACTTTCCCAATACAAAAGTTTACCGGAGATGACTTTCCCAATACAAAAGTTCACCGGAGATGACTTTCCCAATACAAAAGTTCACCGGGCATGACTTTCCCAATACAAAAGTTCACCGGAGATGACTTTCCCAATACAAAAGTTCACCGGGCATGACTTTCCCAATACAAAAGTTCACCGGGCATGACTTTCCCAATACAAAAGTTCACCGGGCATGACTTTCCCAACACAAAAGTTCACCGGGCATGACTTTCCCAATACAAAAGTTCACCGGACATGACTTTCCCAATACAAAAGTTCACCGGGCATGACTTTCCCAATACAAAAGTTCACCGGGCATGACTTTCCCAATACACCGGGCATGACTTTCCCAATACAAAAGTTCACCGGAGATGACTTTCCCAATACAAAAGTTCACCGGGCATGACTTTCCCAATACAAAAGTTCACCGGAGATGACTTTCCCAATACAAAAGTTCACCGGGCATGACTTTCCCAACACAAAAGTTCACCGGGCATGACTTTCCAATACAAAAGTTCACCGGGCATGACTTTCCCAATACAAAAGTTCACTGGGCATGACTTTCCCAATACAAAAGTTCACCGGAGATGACTTTTCCCATAGAAAAGTTCACCGGAGATGACTTTCCCAATACAAAAGTTCACCGGGCATGACTTTCCCAATACAAAAGTTCACCGGAGATGACTTTCCCAATACAAAAGTTCACCGGGCATGACTTTCCCAATACAAAAGTTCACCGGGCATGACCTTCCCAATACAAAAGTTCACCGGAGATGACTTTTCCCATAGAAAAGTTCACCGGAGATGACTTTCCCAATACAAAAGTTCACCGGGCATGACTTTCCCAATACAAAAGTTCACCGGACATGACTTTCCCAATACAAAAGTTCACCGGGCATGACTTTCCCAATACAAAAGTTCACCGGAGATGACTTTCCCAATACAAAAGTTCACCGGAGATGACTTTCCCAATACAAAAGTTCACCGGGCATGACTTTCCCAATACAAAAGTTCACCGGAGATGACTTTCCCAATACAAAAGTTCACCGGGCATGACTTTCCCAATACAAAAGTTCACCGGGCATGACTTTCCCAATACAAAAGTTCACCGGGCATGACTTTCCCAATACAAAAGTTCACCGGGCATGACTTTCCCAATACAAAAGTTCACCGGAGATGACTTTCCCAATACAAAAGTTCACCGGGCATGACTTTCCCAATACAAAAGTTCACCGGGCATGACTTTCCCAATACAAAAGTTCACCGGGCATGACTTTCCCAATACAAAAGTTCACCGGGCATGACTTTCCCAATACAAAAGTTCACCGGGCATGACTTTCCCAATACAAAAGTTCACCGGAGATGACTTTCCCAATACAAAAGTTCACCGGAGATGACTTTCCCAATACAAAATTCACCGGAGATGACTTTCCCAATACAAAAGTTCACCGGGCATGACTTTCCCAATACAAAAGTTCACCGGGCATGACTTTCCCAATACAAAAGTTCACCGGGCATGACTTTCCCAATACAAAAGTTCACCGGAGATGACTTTCCCAATACAAAAGTTCACCGGGCATGACTTTCCCCAATACAAAAGTTCACCGGGCATGACCTTCCCAATACAAAAGTTCACCGGAGATGACTTTTCCCATAGAAAAGTTCACCGGAGATGACTTTCCCAATACAAAAGTTCACCGGGCATGACTTTCCCAATACAAAAGTTCACCGGACATGACTTTCCCAATACAAAAGTTCACCGGGCATGACTTTCCCAATACAAAAGTTCACCGGAGATGACTTTCCCAATACAAAAGTTCACCGGAGATGACTTTCCCAATACAAAAGTTCACCGGGCATGACTTTCCCAATACAAAAGTTCACCGGAGATGACTTTCCCAATACAAAAGTTCACCGGGCATGACTTTCCCAATACAAAAGTTCACCGGGCATGACTTTCGCAATACAAAAGTTCACCGGGCATGACTTTCCCAATACAAAAGTTCACCGGAGATGACTTTCCCAATACAAAAGTTCACCGGAGATGACTTTTCCCATAGAAAAGTTCACCGGAGATGACTTTCCCAATACAAAAGTTCACCGGGCATGACTTTCCCAATACAAAAGTTCACCGGGCATGACTTTCCCAATACAAAAGTTCACCGGGCATGACTTTCCCAATACAAAAGTTCACCGGGCATGACTTTCCCAATACAAAAGTTCACCGGAGATGACTTTCCCAATACAAAAGTTCACCGGGCATGACTTTCCCAATACAAAAGTTCACCGGGCATGACTTTCCCAATACAAAAGTTCACCGGGCATGACTTTCCCAATACAAAAGTTCACCGGGCATGACTTTCCCAATACAAAAGTTCACCGGGCATGACTTTCCCAATACAAAAGTTCACCGGAGATGACTTTCCCAATACAAAAGTTCACCGGAGATGACTTTCCCAATACAAAATTCACCGGAGATGACTTTCCCAATACAAAAGTTCACCGGGCATGACTTTCCCAATACAAAAGTTCACCGGGCATGACTTTCCCAATACAAAAGTTCACCGGGCATGACTTTCCCAATACAAAAGTTCACCGGAGATGACTTTCCCAATACAAAAGTTCACCGGGCATGACTTTCCCAATACAAAAGTTCACCGGGCATGACTTTCCCAATACAAAAGTTTACCGGAGATGACTTTCCCAATACAAAAGTTCACCGGAGATGACTTTCCCAATACAAAAGTTCACCGGGCATGACTTTCCCAATACAAAAGTTCACCGGAGATGACTTTCCCAATACAAAAGTTCACCGGGCATGACTTTCCCAATACAAAAGTTCACCGGGCATGACTTTCCCAATACAAAAGTTCACCGGGCATGACTTTCCCAATACAAAAGTTCACCGGAGATGACTTTCCCAATACAAAAGTTCACCGGGCACGACTTTCCCAATACAAAAGTTCACAGGGCATGACTTTCCCAATACAAAAGTTCACCGGGCATGACTTTCCCAATACAAAAGTTCACCGGGCATGACTTTCCCAATACAAAAGTTCACCGGAGATGACTTTTCCCATAGAAAAGTTCACCGGAGATGACTTTCCCAATACAAAAGTTCACCGGGCATGACTTTCCCAATACAAAAGTTCACCGGGCATGACTTTCCCAATACAAAAGTTCACCGGGCATGACTTTCCCAATACAAAAGTTCACCGGGCATGACTTTCCCAATACAAAAGTTCACCGGGCATGACTTTCCCAATACAAAAGTTCACCGGGCATGACTTTCCCAATACAAAAGTTCACCGGAGATGACTTTCCCAATACAAAAGTTCACCGGGCACGACTTTCCCAATACAAAAGTTCACCGGGCATGACTTTCCCAATACAAAAGTTCACCGGAGATGACTTTTCCCATAGAAAAGTTCACCGGAGATGACTTTCCCAATACAAAGTTCACGGGGCATGACTTTCCAATACAAAAGTTCACCGGGCATGACTTTCCCAATACAAAAGTTCACCGGGCATGACTTTCCCAATACAAAAGTTCACCGGAGATGACTTTTCCCATAGAAAAGTTCACCGGAGATGACTTTCCCAATACCAAAGTTCACCGGGCATGACTTTCCCAATACAAAAGTTCACCGGACATGACTTTCCCAATACAAAAGTTCACCGGGCATGACTTTCCCAATACAAAAGTTCACCGGGCATGACTTTCCCAATACAAAAGTTCACCGGAGATGACTTTCCCAATACAAAAGTTCACCGGGGCATGACTTTCCCAATACAAAAGTTCACCGGGCATGACTTTCCCAATACAAAAGTTTACCGGAGATGACTTTCCCAATACAAAAGTTCACCGGAGATGACTTTCCCAATACAAAAGTTCACCGGGCATGACTTTCCCAATACAAAAGTTCACCGGAGATGACTTTCCCAATACAAAAGTTCACCGGGCATGACTTTCCCAATACAAAAGTTCACCGGAGATGACTTTCCCATAGAAAAGTTCACCGGAGATGACTTTTCCCATAGAAAAGTTCACCGGAGATGACTTTCCCAATACAAAAGTTCACCGGGCATGACTTTCCCAATACAAAAGTTCACCGGGCATGACTTCCCAATACAAAAGTTCACCGGGCATGACTTTCCCAATACAAAAGTTCACCGGGCATGACTTTCCCAATACAAAAGTTCACCGGGCATGACTTTCCCAATACAAAAGTTCACCGGGCACGACTTTCCCAATTAAAAGTTCACCGGGCATGACTTTCCCAATACAAAAGTTCACCGGGCATGACTTTCCCAATACAAAAGTTCACCGGGCATGACTTTCCCAATACAAAAGTTCACCGGGCATGACTTTCCCAATACAAAAGTTCACCGGGCATGACTTTCCCAATACAAAAGTTCACCGGGCATGACTTTCCCAATACAAAAGTTCACCGGAGATGACTTTTCCCATACAAAAGTTCACCGGAGATGACTTTCCCAATACAAAAGTTCACCGGGCATGACTTTCCCAATACAAAAGTTCACCGGGCATGACTTTCCCAATACAAAAGTTCACCGGGCATGACTTTCCCAATACAAAAGTTCACCGGGCATGACTTTTCCCAATACAAAAGTTCACCGGGCATGACTTTCCCAATACAAAAGTTCACCGGGCATGACTTTCCCAATACAAAAGTTCACCGGAGATGACTTTCCCAATACAAAAGTTCACCGGAGATGACTTTCCCAATACAAAAGTTCACCGGGCATGACTTTCCCAATACAAAAGTTCACCGGGCATGACTTTCCCAATACAAAAGTTCACCGGAGATGACTTTCCCAATACAAAAGTTCACCGAGATGACTTTCCCAATACAAAAGTTCACCGGGCATGACTTTCCCAATACAAAAGTTCACCGGGCATGACTTTCCCAATACAAAAGTTCACCGGAGATGACTTTCCCAATACAAAAGTTCACCGGGCATGACTTTCCCAATACAAAAGTTCACCGGGCATGACTTTCCCAATACAAAAGTTCACCGGAGATGACTTTCCCAATACAAAAGTTCACCGGGCATGACTTTCCCAATACAAAAGTTCACCGGAGATGACTTTCCCAATACAAAAGTTCACCGGAGATGACTTTTCCAATACAAAAGTTCACCGGACATGACTTTCCCAATACAAAAGTTCACCGGGCATGACTTTCCTAATACAAAAGTTCACCGGAGATGACTTTCCCAATGCAAAAGTTCACCGGAGATGACTTTCCCAATACAAAAGTTCACCGGAGATGACTTTCCCAATACAAAAGTTCACCGGAGATGACTTTCCCAATACAAAAGTTCACCGGGCATGACTTTCCCAATACAAAAGTTCACCGGGCATGACTTTCCCAATACAAAAGTTCACCGGGCATGACTTTCCCAATACAAAAGTTCACCGGGCATGACTTTCCCAGTACAAAAGTTCACCGGGAATGACTTTCCAAATACAAAAGTTCACCGGGCATGACTTTCCCAATACAAAAGTTCACCGGGCATGACTTTCCCAATACAAAAGTTCACCGGGCATGACTTTCCCAATACAAAAGTTCACCGGAGATGACTTTCCCAATACAAAGGTTCACCGGGCATGACTTTCCCAATACAAAAGTTCACCGGAGATGACTTTCCCAATACAAAAGTTCACCGGGCATGACTTTCCCAACACAAAAGTTCACCGGGCATGACTTTCCAATACAAAAGTTCACCGGGCATGACTTCCAATACAAAAGTTCACTGGGCATGACTTTCCCAATACAAAAGTTCACCGGAGAGATTGGAGATGACTTTCCCAATACAAAAGTTCACTTTCCCAATACAAAAGTTCACCGGAGCACCGGGCATGACTTTCCCAATACAAAAGTTCACCGGGCATGACTTTCCAATACAAAAGTTCACCGGGCATGACTTTCCCAATACAAAGTTCACCGGAATGACTTTCCCAATACAAAAGTTCACCGGAGATGACTTTCCCAATACAAAAGTTCACCGGAGCATGACTTTCCCAATACAAAAGGTTCACCGGGCATGACTTTCCCAATACAAAAGTTCACCGGACATGACTTTCCCAATACAAAAGTTCACCGGCATGACTTTCCCAATACAAAAGTTCACCGGGAATGACTTTCCCAATACAAAAGTTCACCGGGCATGACTTTCCCAATACAAAAGTTCACCGGGCATGACTTTCCCAATACAAAAGTTCACCGGAGATGACTTTTCCCAATACAAAAGTTCACCGGAGATGACTTTCCCAATACAAAAGTTCACCGGGCATGACTTTCCCAATACAAAAGTTCACCGGGACATGACTTTCCCAATACAAAAGTTCACCGGGCATGACTTTCCCAATACAAAAGTTCACCGGGCATGACTTTCCCAATACAAAAGTTCACCGGAATGACTTTCCCAATACAAAAGTTCACCGGAGATGACTTTCCCAATACAAAAGTTCACCGGGCATGACTTTCCCAATACAAAAGTTCACCGGGCATGACTTTCCAATACAAAAGTTCACCGGGGGATGACTTTCCCAATACAAAAGTTCACCGGGCATGACTTTCCCAATACAAAAGTTCACCGGAGCATGACTTTCCCAATACAAAAGTTCACCGGAGATGACTTTCCCAATACAAAAGTTCACCGGGCATGACTTTCCCAATACAAAAGTTCACCGGGCATGACTTTCCCAATACAAAAGTCACCGGGGCATGACTTTCCCAATACAAAAGTTCACCGGGCATGACTTTCCCAATACAAAAGTTCACCGGGCATGACTTTCCCAATACAAAAGTTCACCGGGCATGACTTTCCCAATACAAAAGTTCACCGGAGATGACTTTCCAATACAAAAGTTCACCGGGCATGACTTTCCCAATACAAAAGTTCACCGGGCATGACTTTCCCAATACAAAAGTTCACCGGGCATGACTTTCCCAATACAAAAGTTCACCGGAGATGACTTTCCCAATACAAAAGTTCACCGGGCATGACTTTCCCAATACAAAAGTTCACCGGGCATGACTTTCCCAATACAAAAGTTCACCGGGCATGACTTTCCCAATACAAAAGTTCACCGGGCATGACTTTCCCAATACAAAAGTTCACCGGAGATGACTTTCCCAATACAAAAGTTCACCGGGCATGACTTTCCCAATACAAAAGTTCACCGGGCATGACTTTCCCAATACAAAAGTTCACCGGGCATGACTTTCCCAATACAAAAGTTCACCGGGCATGACTTTCCCAATACAAAAAGTTCACCGGGGATGACTTTCCCAATACAAAAGTTCACCGGGCATGACTTTCCCAATACAAAAGTTCACCGGGCATGACTTCCCAATACAAAAGTTCACCGGGCATGACTTTCCCAATACAAAAGTTCACCGGAGATGACTTTCCCAATACAAAAGTTCACCGGGCATGACTTCCAATACAAAAGTTCACCGGAGATGACTTTCCCAATACCAAAAGTTCACCGGGCATGACTTTCCCAATACAAAAGTTCACCGGGCTGACTTTCCCAATCAAAAGTTCACCGGCCTTTCCAAAGTCACCGGCATGACTTTCCAATACAAAAGTTCACCGGGCATGACTTTCCCAATACAAAAGTTCACCGGACATGACTTTCCCATACAAAAGTTCACCGGGCATGACTTTCCCAATACAAAAGTTCACCGGATGACTTTCCCAATACAAAAGTCACCGGGCATGACTTTCCCA